>NC_041017.1:9110909-9413939 GCF_004193775.1 Glycine soja
TTGGAGGAAATTATATGCTCTTGTTATAGTTGATGATTTCTCTAGATATACTTGGAGATTATTCATTACTCATAAAAGTGATGCATTCCAAGCATTTAGAAAACTTACTAAAGTTATACAAAACAAGAAAAATCTTAAGATTGCATCCATTAGAAGTGATCATGGGGGTGAATTTGAAAACAAAGATTTTGAATCATTTTGTGAAGAACATGGTATTGAACATAATTTTTCTGCACCTAGAACCCCTCAACAAAATGGAGTTGTTGAGAGGAAAAATAGATCATTGGAAGAAATTGCTAAAACTTTATTAAATGATACTTTTCTTCCAAAATATTTTTGGGTTGAAGCTATCAATACTGCATGTTACATCATGAATAGGGCCTTAATAAGACCCATTTTAAAGAAAACCCCATATGAGTTATATAATGGTAGAAAACCCAACATCTCACATCTACATGTTTTTGGTTGCAAATGTTTTGTACTTAATAATGGTAAAGATAATCTAGGAAAATTTGATGCAAAATCTGATGAAGGCATCTTTCTTGGATATTCATTGCAAAGCAAAGCATATAGAATATATAACAAAAGAACTATGAATATTGAGGAATCCATTCATGTTACTTTTGATGAATCTAATGCTATCTTGTCAAGAAAGAATATGCTAGATGATATTGCAGAATCTTTAGAACAAATTCATATTCATGGACAAGATTCTAAAGGAAAAGGGAAAGGAAGCAATGAAGATCCTCCAGAAGAAGCCAAATCAAATAATGAACTCCCAAAAGAATGGAAAGTCTCAAAAGATCATCCCCTCGACAGCATTATTGGTGATATCTCAAAAGGGGTAACAACTAGACATTCTCTTAAAGAATTATGCAATAATATGGCTTTTGTATCTATGATTGAACCTAAAAATATAAAAGAAGCCATAATAGATGATAATTGGATAATTGCCATGCAAGAAGAACTGAATCAATTTGAAAGAAACAATGTGTGGGAACTTGTAGAGAAACCTAAAAATTATACCATCATAGGAACAAAATGGGTATTTAGAAATAAGTTAGATGAACATGGAATAATCATTAGAAATAAGGCTAGATTAGTTGCAAAAGGATATAATCAAGAAGAAGGTATAGATTATGAAGAAACATATGCTCCAGTTGCTAGATTAGAAGCCATTAGAATGCTCTTAGCATATGCATCCATAATGAATTTTAAGCTTTATCAAATGGATGTTAAAAGTGCTTTTCTAAATGGCTTAATTCAAGAAGAAGTATATGTTGAACAACCACCAGGTTTTGAAATATTGGATAAGCCAAATCATGTCTATAAATTGAAAAAGGCTTTATATGGCTTGAAACAAGCCCTTAGGGCTTGGTACGAGCGTCTAAGTAAGTTCCTTTTAGAAAAGGACTTTTCTAGAGGAAAAGTGGATACTACTCTTTTTATAAAGAGAAAATCACATGATATTTTATTAGTTCAAATTTATGTTGATGACATTATTTTTGGATCCACTAATGAATTGTTGTGCAAGGAATTCTCCCATGACATGCAAAGTGAGTTTGAAATGTCAATGATGGGAGAACTTAACTTCTTTCTTGGATTGCAAATTAAACAAACTAAGGATGGTATCTTTGTCAATCAATCCAAGTATTGCAAAGAGTTAATCCACAAATTCAACATGGAAAATGCTAAGCACATGGCTACACCAATGAGCACTGCTTGCTATCTAGATAAAGATGAAACCGGTCAGTCAATAGATGTTAAGCAATATTGAGGTATGATCGGATCACTTCTTTATTTATCTGCTAGCAAACTTGATATAATGTTTAGTGTATGTATGTGTGCAATATTTCAATCAAATCCTAAACAATCACATCTTAGTGTTGTTAAAAGAATCATAAGATATTTAGTAGGCACTATGAACATAGGTTTATGGTATCCTAGAAATTCCACATGCACCTTAATTGGATATTCTGATTCAGACTTTGCCGATTCTAAAACAGATAGAAAGAGAACAAGTGGAACTTGTCAGTTCATTGGTTCTGCTCTAGTTTCTTGGCATAGTAAGAAACAAAATAGTGTTGCTTTATCCACTGCAGAAGCGAAATATATTTCTGCCGGCAGTTGTTGTGCACAAATCTTATGGATGAAGCAACAACTTTCTGATTACGGAATCCTTCTTGACCATATACCTATTAGATGTGATAATACAAGTGCAATTAATCTCTCCAAGAATCCAGTTCAACACTCTAGAACTAAACATATAGAAATTAGGCACCATTTTCTAAGAGATCATGTTCTAAAGGGAGATTGTGTATTAGAATTTGTTGATACTAAGAATCAACTTGTTGATATCTTCACAAAACCTCTCCCCAAAGAAACATTCTTCTCTATTAGAAGGGAATTAGGCCTCTTAGATGTTAGTGATTTAGATAAATAAGAATTGATTGATTAATTTATTCTTATGATTGATTGTTTATGTTAAGAATGTTACTTTGATTGATTTTGTTTAAATTCTTGTTATTATGATAGGATTTATGAATCCCTGTGTGTTTGATGTTTGAATGATTGAATTAAGTGCATTAGTAGTGATAATTAACAATATTAGATGTTTTTTTTGCATAGACATAGGTAATTTTTTTTTGAGAAACTAGCCTAGTTTATGCTCTGGTAATCGATTACCATCCAGTGTAATCGATTACACAAGAGAAAGGGATCATCCTCCACCGCCGCTGCTGCTGCCCATCGCCGCAACGAACCATCCGAAGCACCCACAACACCTATTCATCCCTCTTTGTCATCTCCAAGATCATCCACTTTGTTTTCATCCGATGATCAACGTCTACGGTACCTTTCTCAATTTTCTTCTAGGATCATCTTAGACCCTAAGTACCTAGATGTAGATTTCTTTAATGATGAAACGTTTGATTGCTATCAAGTGTTTCAAAATTCTGGCTTGGTTGAATTCATGTCTTTAAAATTGCCACATTATCCTGAACTTGTCAAGGTCTTCTACTGCAATTTAAAAATTCAGGATGGCATTATTTCTTCTGAGGTGCATGGTATTCCCATGATCATTGATCAGTCATTGTTCTTTTCTTTAACTCATTTACCCAGTCAAGGTGCACCTTTTGAGGGCCCCATTGTTGATGACTAGAAATTTGATTATTCTAGTCATGATGCTCGCCGTATGGTCTGCAATGACCAGGCTGAAATGACCGGTAGATTTATGGCCGGGTCATTGGCATTTGATAATCGCATCATGCACTGTATAATTGTTAGAATTTTGTTTCCCTGGTCTTTAAATTTGGAACAAGCCTCTGAGGAGGATTTGATTCTGATGTGGGCTTTCCTTACCAGTCGTCAGATCGACTGGGCTCACTTGGTTCGGTACCGAATGCATAAGGCATTACGGGCCAATGCACCTCTCCCTTACCCTCAATTGATAACTTTGTTTCTGCGTCATTTTCAAATTCCGCTTGATGATGAACCATTTTTTCAAGTCAAGCGTTCCTTTGCAATTGGTGTTGGTGCAGTAACTTCCTTTGGATACCGTAAGGATCGGAATGGTCAATGGCTGAAGAAAGACGCACTCCCTCCTCAAGATGAGCGTACTCCTTCACCTCCTCCTCAGCGAGATGATTCAGCCCTCATGACTGAAGTTCTTTCTGAGTTACGGGGTCTTCGTTCTTATGTTGGTGAACGTTTCGACTCACTGGGTACTCGTTTTGCCAGAATGGATATTCGCCTCACACAGCTTGAAGAAGATGTGGGTTACATTCGTCAGAGTTTCGATCTTCCACCACCACCTCCACCTTCTTAGAATTTAGTTTATAATTTTATGTTTCTTATAAGCCGTGTATTTTGGCTATGATATTTAGATTATTGTTTTCAGTACTTCATTTATCTTTTAGTATTTGGGTTTTAGACTTTTATGCTTTAACTCTATGTGTTTTTGAATTATGAACTGATTGGATTCTAGTTTGGTTATGTCTTATTTATGATTTTGGTTGGTTATGACTTATACTTTGTCATTGATCTTTGTCCACTTCATTATAATATCTGTTTTGATTCCCAAGTACTTTGGCTTTTTGATGTTGCCAAAGGGGGAGAAAAATGGGGTGTAGAAAAGCTTAGAAAAAGCTTAGAAATCAAGTGATCATCAATTCCAAAACATAGGGGGAGTGAATGCCAATTTTATACATATACATTGTTTGCTTGTATCTTGATTTCAGGACTTATATTGTCATCATCAAAAAGGGGGAGATTGTAGAAGCAAAATTACTTTGGTGCTTTGATGATGATCATGATGATTTGATGCAAATGATGCAAATGGGCTTTTCAAGTTTAAATTCAAGACAATGATTCAAGAATACAAGCCACAACATCAAGATGATCACTAGTATTTTAGGAAGGGAATTCCTAATTGATATAGCAAAAGGTTTGGCCAAGTAATTTAAGTTAAAAAATGTTTTTCAAGAGATTTACTCTCTGGTAATCGATTACCAGAGGATATAATCGATTACCAGTGGCCAAAAATGACTTACAACAGCTACTAAATATTTGAATTCAAATTTTAGACTGTGTAATCGATTACACCATATTGGTAATTGATTACCAGCAGTTAATAAACGTTTTAATTCAAATTTTAAAAGCTGTAATCGATTACACAAATCCTGTAATCGATTACCAGAGAAGATTTTCAGAAAAATATTTCTAAGAGTCACATCTTCTCAAATGGTTTTTACATGACCACCAAAGGTCTATATATATGTGACTTAGAACATGAATTTGCTCAGAGTTTTTTAGAACAACAAGTGTTTATTCTCTCAAAGAGAAAAATCATTTTATCCTCTAAAGAATTCCTTGGCCAATACACTTGCAATTCAATAAGGAATCATTTGAGTGCTCAGATTGTAAAATCTATCTCTTTCAAGAGAGATTCATTCTTCTCTTCTTTCTAATTCTCTAGGGGATTAAGAGACCGAGGGTCTCCTGTTGTAAAAGAATTCTGAACACAAAGGAAGGGTTGTCCTTGTGTGTTCAGAACTTGTAAAAGGATTTTACAAGATAGTGGAACTCTCAAGCGGGTTGCTTGGGGATTGGACGTAGGCACAAGGGTGTGGCCGAATCAGTATAAATCCGAGTTTGCACTTTCTCTTCCCTTAAACTCTTTTATTTATTATTGCTTTATATTTATATTCAGATTGTTCTATTTGAATCATTATTTAAGAGGTTCATTGTTAAGGGAATTTGTAACTTGAATAGAAAGTGAAATAGAATTTTAATTGGGGAAATAGTTTGTAATATCTTTATTCAACCCCCCCCCCCTTCTTAAGATATCTGAGGCCACTTGTCTAACATAAACCCCATAGGTAATCCGTGGACTTGGACCCAGAACAAAACTAAAAAGAGTGGTACATTCTCTAGGGCTTCACCTTCTTTGCTCACTCCTAAGATAAGCAAGTGTTTGTCAAAGCTCCAGGGGCCTCTCTTTACCATTTTTTGGATATCCACATGATGATAGAATTGGAACAAGAATGTACCCGTTTAGATTTTAGTAATGGTGACTCCCTATAATGGCTTCCATATGAGTGACATGTGCTCCATCATAACAAGTACTATAATTGCTCTATCAGTAAAAAATCTAGCCACAAAGCATAGGGATAGATCATTTGTTGTTTTGTCATTGGGTTTAGTGGGGATTTCAAGTTCAATGTCATCACCTTCTAGAGCAAGGTTGTAAATGTTTATGCCCTCCATGGTAGAGAGCACAAAAATAGTAGATCATCATAAAGAGGAAAAGGAATAATTAGGAATCAGGGAAAGATTGGATGAAAATGATAACAAGCCTGAGAAATCAATGGGAAAATATATGAACATCTCACTGCGAGAGAAACATATCACTAGGAGAGATTTTACAGTATAAATTATCACTGAGAGAAACATAATCCATTAGTTAGAAATTACATTCGAGTAATTTATTCTTAAAGCAATAATGCTTGAATTCCTTACATTGAATTCTTTCCATTGCAATTGATAATGGTTTGGAATTAAAGACGACCTTCCTTTAATAAACTAGGGAAAAGCTAGTGCAAACACTTTTCTTTTTAGGCTCCCATTTTATCTTCTCTTTATTAAAAATAAGATTCTTCTGAGGATTTACTATTTTTTAGTCCTAAACGTGTAGGATTTTGTTTGAGGTCTTTAAAATTTTCATTGACTAGTCAAGGCCCTTGAACTTATTTTTAAAATTTTTTTTGTTAAGTCTGGATGGTCCACTATCACAACTAGACTATCTATACTTACTTACAATTTTAATGATTATAAATATATAAATTATTGATGGACTACTGAGTTATTATTCTTAAGTGATCAGAACTTAATATAGATGAGCACACTTGGTATTATTTCTTAGTGTGTGTCCAATCACAATTGGAAACTATTTTATTAAAGTGTAATATTCAACGTCCAACATGTTGTTATAAACTAGAGGCCATTCTTTGTGAAAACTAATGTTCATACACTGTATTGTTTTTATTCGCGTCCAATGGACTTCATCACTTACTCAAACTTTGCATATATCAAGTATAAGTGATGTCCAACATTATACTAAAATCAACGTTAGTTGCAAAGGGAAGTGTACTAACTCAACTTTCGCAAATTCATTTTTGCCTCTCTTATTTTGAATTTAAGGAAGGACAACATATAAGGGAATAGAATATTTCCCAAGAATATTTCTCAGACGTCGTTATCACTGAAGAAAGGAACACATGCAGTTGTCTGTACATTTATTTTCTCTCTCTCCAAAAGAGTGTGACTCATAACTATCTCCAACTATGAGACATTGGTCAAATCATAGACAAGTGCTAATCTTGTAGCAATTACTTTCATGAGGTCTATAAAAAGCGACCAAGGCTCTATTATCAATAGAAAGAAAGAAAAGAACGGGATTTGAAGTGAAAAACAAGAGCATTCTGAAGTGATATTTTATCAAGTCATTGGATGATACACAACAGTGCTTAATTAGCTCATCCTTTGCAAAGAAAAGTTGTTCATTTGTATTTGAGCTTAATTGTTTATCCACTCTGTTGAGTGATTTGAATCTGTGTATTCAATCAAACAGTATTTGTTTGTGAAAGCTAAAAGTGACTTAGTGTTAGAAAATACTTGGGTGTCTTAAATTTAGGAAGAGTCTAAGGGTGTGCCAGTAATGGCCTAGAGAATACTAGTGTAGCCAAGAGTGACAAGACAAAATACTTGTTTGTAATCAATCTTTGATTAGTGGAACCTTTCACTGGTTTATGAAGGAGAACTAAACGTAGCTTTGTTTGAGTGAACCAATATAAAATAAGTGTTTCTACATATCTCTAAAGCTATTTAATTAGTATTATTTTTAGCTTATTATATTGACACACTTTATCACACAAGTGTTATCTTGAAAAACCTTTGTGAAAATACTATTTTATCTATCACTAAATGATAGTGTTTTTGCTTTTATTAAAACTAGTCTTGTTCATTGGACGACACTGTCGGTAACTTGGTTTTTGCATATTTGTTTGTGAGAAAAAAAACATCATGCAAAAAGATTTCATTTTTATCTAATACATTATTCAACCTCCCTTCTAGTGTAATATATGATATTTCAATTGACATTAGAGCTCAACCTCTCGGGTTGAGTATTTAACAATACAAAGGAAAAGATCTAGTCAAAGAAAGAAATAGAAGAAGGATATGCTACCAACAAGTCACCATTTTGCAGAGGAGTCAAATATGACTATTGGAAGGAAATGATGATTGTACATTTCAAATTCATACGCATCGACCTAGGGTGTAACGACCTGCCTCGTCGCTATGATATCACTAACTCTAAATGCGACATTTCAATTTTAAGTGAAATCTCCATTAATTTGATTATGAAAATGGTGGTGAATTTTTCGTGATATACATCCACCAAATAATGCACAAATACGTGAATAAACACACACACACACACACACACACACACACACACACACACATATTAAACCACTATACATCATTCATATATGAGATCATAATTCAGTTTTTACATGTATCTAAACCTGGGATGTACATACCCAATAAAAAAGGATCAAGGAACCAACTAAGGAAGAGTTGATCATAAAACACAACTCTATCCCAAAAAAAAACTCCAATGTTATCATGTTGGCTTGGTGGCTCCAACAAAAGAATTCTCACCAAAGACACCTACTGCTGCTCATTTGTTCCCATGAATGAAAGTTCGAGATCGTCACAGGCACCAACCACACGGTACAAAATTGAAAGGGTGTGTTTATTATAAAATATCAACAAACACCAGATGACAATGATTAGCAAGAAAACAATAACAATAACCACAATCATTCTCAATAATTCATCAATTCAAAATACACTTAACAAACTAGTCATTAACTTTTTCCACAATTCAAATTAATTATGCTCTAAATGATGCATGCACCTGACTCAACTCTCAAATGCAATATGGTACCATTTGATGCAATCCTACCCCCTAAGGGCATTGGATAGAAGACTCCAAGAAGATTGTGCCAGAGATGCAAGAGAAAACCCTAGGGTTCTCATTAGCCTTAGGATAGATTTCGGGCCCATGGGCTAAGTATGAGTTTACTTATCTTTGTACATATTAGATTAAGGTTTCATTATTTTTGGGCCTTGTATTTAGGACTCTATAATGTAGGTAGGGTACCCTAGAAATGTAGGAATTTTCAGCCCTTGTATTTTAGGGCACCTAGACTAGTTTTTGTATTAAGGGTAGTTTTGTAATTTCACATGCATTAAGTGAATATTTGATGTGTGTGTTGGGAAATAAATGTAATTGAATTGGGAGAAGTCCAATTCAATTAAATTTTAGAGGGGGAGGTGAGCATTTGCTTGCTACACCTCATTGCCACATCATATAGTCACACTTTGTACATGTCCTTCATGTTTTACATGTCTCATGACACCTAAGCACACTTAGTGGAGAATCTTGGACTTGATCTTGGATTAGTGGCCTGAACCATAACTAAAATTCACTAATCATAATTAGTGAAATTTTGGCTCCAAAATTTGGCTCAACAAATTCAATTTCAAATTCAAGTGAAATTTGAATAGAAATTCAATTTTCCCTTCAATTTTATGTGATACAATATAAAAAGAGGTCATGTGTGTGGATTTTTTCAACTTTGATCATTTGAGAATTACACTTCAAAGTTCAGACCTCATTTGAGGCACAAAATTTTGTGCTCCTTCTCTCCTTCTCCCTCCCCTCATATTTTCCTCCTTCAAGCTCTTATCCATGGCTTCCTATGGTGGTGAGCTTGGGCTTGACTCATCTTCTCCTTGAAGTGGCGTCTCCAATCATCTTTCTTCCTTCTCCATTTTGCTGCCATTGAACTTCAAGAAGCAAAGAACTCCATTGATGAAGAAGATCCAAGGCCTACAAGCTCCACATGGAGCTACATCACCATTTGTTAGGAAATAGCCTAAGCATGTCCATATGACACTCTCACTTAGGAAAACTAGGCAACAAGTGTCGAGGTCACCCTATCATGCACAGGCAACCCCCCTCCCCATGGTGATCAACTTAAGTCTCAAGGAAGTTTCAAACTGAGTGACATGCCCCCAAGTACCAGTATTTTTTGCCTCATGAAAAACTACAAGTACTTACTAAAAAAGTTTATACTATTTTCATGCAATTAAGAAGTATGAAACATGGGCACCATCAATGCACTGATCATAGATAGTTAAAAATTCTAAGCAACTGCCTTCTCTCTCCAGGGACGCTTGAAATTTTTAAACCAATCCCCTTCCCTCTCCAGGGATATCTGGCAAGTCAATGCACCCCTCATATACATACATAGCATACATCCATCACGATGACATCATCAACATCAACATCATCTCATCTTAATGTCATTGTCAACATCAACATCATCTCATCTCAGTATCATAAACATCACAAGCAATCGCATTCTGCATACATACATATAAATTCATGCCTGGGATTTACATTCCCCAGGTCTTCAAACAACACAAATCTCATACATTAGCAATCCATAATACCACGAGACTAATATTTTAGGGAAAATTCTAAATTAAAGAGGAGAACTATGGTATACAAAACAAACTCTTATGCCTATTTGAAACTTAATAAAGAAGTAAATAGAAGAACAAATATAAAATTTGGTGTAGAGTCTCCTTTGTAATTAAGACTTTACCCAAAAATTCCAATCATTATAACAACAACATCATTCATCATTTCATTCATCAATAACAAACATATCACATCCCATTAGTTAAAAACACAATTTTTCTTAAAAGCGAACATGCATAGGGACAAACATGCATCCCTATAATTGGGTTCCCTAACCCCAACTATGGTATCAAAAGCTTTAAACAAACAATAAACTCCCCTCACCTATCTATATCTCTCTATTAGTTCCTCGCGGTGTTGTTTTGAGATCTCTTATGTTCACGTCCGTTCGTCCAAACACAAAGCTCTATATACCAAATCGAAGACCATTTAGTATAGATTTCAAAGACAATGTTAATATCAACTTTTGGGGTCAAATACCCGTTCAATTTAAAAAGGGGCTAAAAGGGTGTTTTGAGATCTATAACAAAGAGACGTCATTTTGAAATTCCAATCACGCCGCTATGAATGGGGTTTAGTGAAGGTTACCAAAACGAAGTCTATTTTATAAAAAGGAAACTTTTACAACATCTCATATTCAAGGGTTTTTCAAAGGAAGTGTAAAAACATCCAATAATGGTACCCAAATCACAAGAGATGCAAAGATAGGTTCAAATTAACTAAGAGAAGGCATAGAAATCACGATTACCTTGAAGAAATCGCGAAGGGAGGATTGGAAGCTCCATTCTCTACCGAATCCTCAAGTTGAGTTTTGAGGATTCTGCCCTGATTAAAGTGTTCTTCTCCGTGCAGTGGTCCAGCGGCAAGCAACAGCAGCTCATGGCAGTCACCAATGAAGGAAGGGTTTCTAGGGTTTGAGTGAGAGATTGGAGAGAGATATAAAGAGATGTGGAAAACGCATTTTCTCGCACTAATGGACATATTTATAATCTGTAGATCTCGCTTATCGAGCTAGTCTCGATGAGCGAATTATCTCCTCTACATGGATTTGTGCTTAGTGCGCTTGTCTTGCAAAGCGATTTGTACAAAGATGTTATTTTGCAAATCCCAACGGTCAAAATGTGAAGGCTTGGGTTACAAACCTACAGTCCAAGCTTGAAGGAGATCCCATGGTTAACTTGTCCAGAATCATGGTTTTACTGAAATAGGTTTTTGGTCAAACTTGAAATCACACATTTCTAACACAGATCAATCAAACTTCACATAACCTAACATCCACACCAAGCAATCGCACAAAGATAATTCACACAACACTTCAACTAATCCAAATTAATCAAATAATCAAATAATACAAGAAATACATCAAACATCTATTTTTCAGTTATCAAAACTTCAGGGCATTACATAGGGGATGTTGTAGAGAATGGAAATCACATTCCATATAATGGTGAGTTGAACAAGATCCCCGAAAGCCAAAGGATAGAAGAGAAAAAAAACAAAGATGTTTGCTCAACTCCAAAGCCCGAAACACTCTGTTGTGTGCTCTCTCTGAGGAAGAATACACCCAAGTTCACAACTCCAGAAGTGCCAAACAGACGTGGGTAAAGAGGAACAAGCTAAGTGTACTCACACGTGAGTATGAATTATTTACTATGGTAGAAGATGAAGACATACAATGTATGTTTGGACACTTCCAAAACATATTAAATGAATTAAGATATTTAGGCCAAACTTATGATAATTATGATCACATTGCAAAAAATTTGAGAAGTTTATCTAGCAAATGAAGACCACACATTACATCCTTAAGAGAGCTAAATAATCTTGATTTTATGTCCCTTGAAGAATGAACATGTTGGTACCTTAAAGGTCCATAAACAAGAACTTCAACAAGATGATGGAGTCAAGAAGGAAAATCTCTTGCTCTTAGCACTCAGAAAGCAAGGAAAACACCATCGTGTAAGTCCTTATCCAGGTCATCATCCAAAAGTACATCCAAAGCATTGAGCATGGAAAACTCTTCTGATGATGAATCTGAAGAAAAAACTAATGAAGGTGATGAGTTAGCTTTCATCTCTAAAAATATCAAGAAGATGTGGGTCTAGATGGAGGAGCTCCACCAAAAAGATGTTCAAGGATAAGAAAGACAAAGAAAAGAGCACCATTATATGCTATGAATTCAAGAAGCTTGGACACATCAAGTCAAAGTTCCAAAACTGGATAAATCCAAGGACAAGTATAAGCATTACAGGTCCAAGGAAAAGAAGAGTCTCATAAGCTCTTGGAGAATCTGGACAACAACACCTCCGATGAATAAGGTGAAGAGGAAGCCAACCTATGTTTGATGGTTGATACAACTTTTGAAGAATCAGAATCAAAACAAGAGGAGGTACATCTTGATGATTCTAAATCTTTAAGATTACCTTATCATGAACTACTTTCAAACTCACCCATTCTTTCAAAAGCTTACAAGAAAACAGATTAAGAAACTCTCCAAAGGTCATACTAAGCTAAAAAAAATCCATCAATCAAAAGATATCGGTTCTTTGACAGAAACTACTCAAAACATTGATACTTATGAAAACTTGAAAAATGAGCTTTGTCTAGAAAATGAGAAAGCTTTCAAAGAACGAGATACTTTGATGAAGGAATTCCATATTTTGGAAGGTAAAATTGAAGTTCTGCAAAAAAAAAAAGTTAAAAGAACTCAATGAACTTCAAGATCACCTTCTAGAAGTAAGGTATGGTCTCTAGAAAGAGTATGCACAAGCTCATAAAGATTATGAGGACTTGAAAATGAGTAATCATGGTCTTTGTGTAGAATGTGGAATAACAAAAAGTCTATGAAATTCTTAAATGATAAGCTTTTAAAGAATGAAGACTTAAAAGGTCAACCTTAAGATATTGTAAAACTAGTGAGGAAATTGATACGTTAAATACAACCTTAGCCAAGTTTGTTGAAGGAACTAAAAATCTTGACAAATTGTTAAGACATAGCAGATGTCCGACAAACAAATCTAGCCATGGGTATGAGGGAGAAATATATGTTCATGATAAGGATACTATTGTTTGTTATTTTTGTGGAAAAGTAGGACATATGACGTCTAGATGCAGAGATTTTCCTAAGAAAGGTGCATCCAATACATTCAGAACTAACAAGAAAGGACCTAAGAAGATTTGGGAACATAAGATCAAGATTATTCATGTTGCAAATTTCTTTAACAACAGGAAAGACAAACTTATCATGGTACCTAAACAATGGTTGCTCATGGCACATGACAAGAGAAAAGGTGTATGATCCAATGTCTGACCCCTATATATTCACCTATTGATAATGTTTTGTTTGTTGAAGGGTTAAAACATAATCTACTAAGCATAATCCAATTATGTGAAAGTGGATATGATGTTTCTTTTAACAAGTATGATTGTATCGTCTAGAACAATGATGGGTCATTACTATTTTCCACTAAGAGGAAAGTTATTCTTTATAAGATTAGACTAGGTGAGCTATCAGATAAAAATGTATCTTGCTTGTTTTCCATCAAAGATGATCATTAGGTATGGCATAAAAAACTTGGTCATGCCAGCTTAAGGTTAATCTCAAAGCTACAAAAGCATAACCTTGTAAGAGGTTTACCCAGTATGTCATACAAAGATGATTTACTTTGTGAAACTTGTCAAAAGGGGAAACAAGTTAAAAAAATCATTTTTTAGCAAAAACATTGTTTCCACCTCAAAGAACTTTAGAACTTTTACATCTTGATTTGTTTAGTCCATCTAAAATAGCCTTTGTAAGTGGAAAAAGGTATAAACTAGTCATGTACCTAGCCTACAAGGATGAGTCCTTCAATGTCTTCTTTAAATTTTGTAAAAGAGTTCAAAATGAAAAAGGAGTATGCATTGCTTCAATCAGAAGTGACCATGGAAGAGAATTTGAAAATGAAAATTTTCAATTTTTCTATGAAGAAAATGGTATCCTTCACAACTTTTCAACCCCAAGAACACCTCAACAGAATGATGTGGTTGAAAAGAAGAACAAATCATTACAGGAAATGGCTAGAACCATGCTTAATGATAATTATACTCTTAAGCACTTCTGGGATAAAGTAGTGAATATTGTCTATTATTTACAAAATAAAATTTACATAAGACCCATTTTGAAAAAGGCTCCATATGAATTATGGGAGGGTTTGAAAACCCAACACATCATACTTTCATCCCTTTAGATGTCAATGTTTCATTTTAAACACTAAGGACAACTTGGGAAAGCTTGACTCTTAGTGCGATAGTGGAATATTGCTTGGATACTCTGATGGAAGCTTGCTTGTGGGGCTTCTACGGAGGCTGGATCTTTGAGCTTCAATGAGATCCTTTAATGGTGATTTTCCACCATAGAGATGCAGCGGAAGACAAAGGAGAAGAGGTGAGAGGAGGCGCCATCCCCTAGGGAATAAGCCATGAAAGAATGAGCTTCACCACCAAGATAAGCCTTGGATAAGAAGCTTGGAGAGGATGCTTCAATGGAGGAAAAGAAAGAGGGAGAGAAAGAGAGAAGGGGGAGCACGAAATTGAAGGAAGAAAAAGGGAGAGAAGTTGAACTTTGAGTTGTGTCTCACGAGACTCTCATTCATCAAAGTTACAACAAGTGTTACACATGCTTCTATTTATAGACTAGGTAGCTTCCTTGAGAAGCTTTCTTGAGAAAACTTCCTTGAGAAGCTTCTTTGAGAAAAGTTCCTTGAGAAGCTAGAGCTTAGCTACACACACCCCTCTCATAACTAAGCTCACCTCCTTGAGAAGCTTCCATAAGAAGATTCCTAAAGAAGCTAGAGCTTAGCTACACATACCTCTCTAATAGCTAGGTTCACCTCCTTGAGATGAGAAGCTAGAGCTTAGCTACACACCCCCTATAATAGCTAAGCTCACCCCCATGACAAAATACATGGAAATAGAAAAAAAAAATCCCTACTACAAAGACTACTCAAAATGCCTCGAAATACAAGGGTAAAACCCTATACTACTAGAATGGCCAAAATACAAGGCCCAAATGAAGGAAAAACCTATTCTAATATTTACAAAGATAAGCGGGTTCATACTTAGCCCATGGGCTCGAAATCTATCCTAAGGCTCATGAGAACCCTAGGGCCTTCCCTTGGATCTCTGGCCCAATCTACTTGGAGTCTTCTATCCAATGCCTTCGCAGGGTAGGATTGCATCATTCCCTCCACCTTGGAAAGGATTTGACCTCAAATCTTGAGGTTCTTTAACTCTGGGCTCCTTCCCTCAACACTTGTAAAAAGAACAAAAACATATGTATTAGTGGTGTTTGGTATGTTGAAGTAAGGTAAGGTCTGAAAACCCATTTCCTGGGCATCTTCCCATGAAGGAACATGGTTTCTCACCAACTCAATGAGTGGTGCTACAAGTATAGAAAAATATGGGACAAACCTTTTGTAAAAGTTTGTTAAGTCATGGAAGCCCCAAATTTTTCTTATACTTGGTGGAGTGGGCCACTCAGGAATGACCTTTATTCTCTTAGGGTTCATGGGAACCCCTTGATCACTATTTGAAAAATTAAGAAAAGTAACGCAATAAAACATACCTTTTTATGTATTTTCATATTGATTATTCCTACCAAAAAGTATGACAAACCTAAGATGTCCCATATGAGTACCTAAGTTTGTATTGAAACTAAAAATAAGAACAAACCTACCTAATGGGTACCTATGTACACACACCATGAAGATGTTAGGTGCACGAGCGATTTTACAAAAGAGGGTTGCACCACTCAAAAACATTCATCATACCACCTATTTTAGGGACTTGGTGCCTAATAATACCTATTTTAGGCACCAACAAAGCACAAGGATTTAAGCTCTTGCAAACCAAACCCTCATCCAACAACTTCTTTACTTGAGGAATAAACTCAAGCCCAAGAGGTGTGGCAATGCTAGCAAGTGTCTTTTTACAAAAAAGAAAATGTAGAGGTTGTCTAAGAGGTAAAGTTTCTTTAATGTTTGTCTTTATTGTAAAATGAGTTTCCTTCTTAGCTAACCTCATGGAGGATACACTTACCTCATTACACTTCTCATTAACCACTAATGGTTGTCCTTCTTCTTGGGGGTAGATTTCTTCACTAGATTCTTCCCCTTTTGCTTTTTCACTTTCACTAGAGGAAGGTGAAGTAGTAGCCTTAACTTGGCTACTATAAATGTCTTGGCCCCTCATAATCATGGTTTTTGTGGTGGGGCATTGAGAAGTAATGTGTCCTCTTCCAAGACATTTAAAGCACTTTATAGAGCTAGTTTTCTCTTGCATACTAGCCTTAGGGGTGTAGAAGCAAAGCTTCATGGTGAATGTGATTCAAAGGTGTTTGGATGATAACAATTGTCACAATAAAAGATGATGACAAAGGTGATGAACAAAAAGCTCAAAGATCAAAGAACAACTCAAGTAAATCAAAGAACATCTCAAGTGAATCAAGAACAAGTCAAGAGTTCAAGAAAAGAATCAAGAAGAATTCAAGACTCAAGAAGAAAGCCTAGAATCAAGAATCAAGATTCAAGGTTCAAGATCTCAAGAATCAAGATCAAGATTCAAGACTCAAGATTCAAGAATGAAGAAAAGACTCAATCAAGATAAGTATTAAAAAGTTTTTTCAAAACTTTGAATAGCACATGAGTTTTTGACAGAACCTTTACCAAAGAGTTTTTACTCTCTGGTAATCGATTACCATATTGGTGTAATCGATTACCAGTAGCAAAATGATTTTGAAAAAGTTTTCAAACTGAATTTACAACGTTCAAATTATTTTCAAAAGGCTGTAATCGATTACAATGTTTTGGTAATCGATTACCAGTGCCCTTGAACGTTGAAATTTAAATTCAAATATGAAGAGTCACATCCTTTCACTTAAAAGCCTTGTGTAATCGATTACACTAATTTGGTAATCGATTACCAATGACTATTTCTGAAAAAATCAAAAGGTGTAACTCTTCAAAAAGGTTTTGACTTTTTCAAATGGGTTTTAAGTTTTTCTAAAAGTTATAACTCTTCTGAATGGTCTTCTTGACCAGACATGGAGAGTCTATAAAAGCAAGGCTTTGTTTTGCATTTAAAAAATATTGAATACTTTTCCAATCAATTCTTTACAAGCCTTGAATCTCTTTGAACTTCTTCTTCCTCTTTGTACCAAAAGCTTTCTGAAGTTTTCTGGTTTTCCAAACCTTGAAAACATGTGCTATTCATCTTTTCATTCTCTTCTCCCTTTGCCAAAAAGAATTCGCCAAGGACTAACCGCCTGAATTCTTTTTGTGTCTCTCTTCTCCCTTTTCCAAAAGAATAAAGGACTAACCGCCTGAATTCTTTTTTGTCTCCCTTCTCCCTTGTCAAAGAATTCAAAATGACAGTCTGAGAATTCTTTTGATTCTTCCCTTTCCCTAATACAAAAAGTGTTCGAAGGACTAACCGCCTGAGAATTCTTTTGTATCCCCATTCACAAAGTATCAAAGGTTTAACAGCCTGAGATCTTTGTCTTAACACATTGGATGGTACATCCTTTGTGGTACAAGTAGAGGGTACATCCACTAGGTTCAAAGAGAACAAGGGAGGGTACATCCCTTGTGGATCTTTGCTTGTAAATGGATTTTTACAAGGTTGAAAGAAATCTTAAGGACCGTAGGTCGCTTGGGGATTGGATGTAGGCACGGGTTGTTGCCGAACCAGTATAAAAACTCTTGTGTGTTTGTTTCCTTCTTCCCTACTCTTTTACTTTCCGCTGTGCATTTAATTTCCGCTTTTACTTTCTGTTAAGTTTCTCTTCTACTCCTCATTCTCTTAACAATTTAGTAAAAGCCTTAAAAGAGTAATTTTTTAATTAGTAAAGGTTTAGGAATAATTAACTCAACCACCCCCCCTTCTTAATTATTCTGAGGCCACTCGATCCAACAAGGGGCTTACTTTTCTATTGTCTTCCCCTTATCATCATTGGGCTTAGAAGGTGTCACCCCTAAGATGCCTTGACCTTGGTCTTTCTTTGGATAAGAGTGAGAGCCATAAGATTTTGATGTAGACTTCTTTTTAAGTTGTTGCTCTACCCTTATTTCCCAAACTAAGTTAGCCTCTACATTGTCCTTCCCATGGAAGTATGGGAGGTTAATGTTAGCCTCTTAAGGCTTTCTTTCCTTTTCTCTTATATGGGAGTGAGGTCTAAGATGTGACCTATGCCTTCCTTCGTAATAGTCACAAAGTTCTTCACTTAGGCTCTTGCAAGAGTTATGACTACTATAGGAGGCATGTTTTTCTCTTTTCATTTCTTTCATTATTTTTCTTCTTTCTTCCTCTCTTATTTTCTTTCTTTCATCTTGACTTATTTCTTCCACTCTTTTTTTCCTTTTTCTTTTCTCTCTTGTTTTTCTTTCCATAACTTGAGGGAACTCAACTCATCTAAGATTCTAGATAAAGGGTCTTTATGACTAGTACCCTCGCCATTAACACTAGATGAATGATGACTCATGTTGGTTCCTAAGTTGTGGTTCTTTCTTGTTGGAGGTTTGAAAAAAAAAGGTAAAAGAAACTATGGTTGAAACTAGCCAAAATAAACACTAAAAGAGGTGTGAAAGATAAGGTAAAAAACTAATTGGTAAAAGGAAAGCTATCTAGGCGGTTTGACAATGGAAGGTAAAGGAAATAAGCTATGAAAGTAAGCAAGAAATGTAAACTAGGCAAATCCTAAGAGTGTTTGGATGACCACATTCAAGGTTCCCAACAAAAACACTCACTATCCTAAGGAAAAATTGCCTAAAATTATTACACACAAATGGAAGTTTGGTAACCTATTAAACATACTTCCAATGAAAGGTCTTTTTGTTACAAAACTTGAAAGCAATGAAGGTAAGTAAATTGCAAATTACAAAATTACAAAACGGTCCTCAATTTTGGTGTTTGTTCTCTCTTTGGTGATTCACTCAATTTGGAGTGCTTCTTAGTCCAATAGCTCTTAAGGTGGTTGGCCCCTGTCTTCTTGACTCAAATTCTTCAAGGGATGGCACCAATCCTCCTTCCAATTCCCTATATGGCAACCCACAAACAAGGAAACAAAGAGACAAGCAATAACCAAAGACCAAAAAAAATGAAATGAAAGCTAAACCAATGGAGTTTTAACAAGACAATTTTTCAAGGATTACTCAACAATTAAAGCAATGAAAAGGACATAGAAGCAAGCTAGGACTCAAAGAGAAACTTAGAATGGCTCTAGAGTAGAGTAAAAAAACTATAAAAAAAAAAAAAGACTCAACAAACCTCTAGCTTTGGCACTTGTTTTCACAGTAATTTTCAATTGAAATTTCGGAACTAAGATTGGTATAACATAGGCACCTATTATAGAATAAATTTTGAGCCAAAA
Source organism: Glycine soja (assembly GCF_004193775.1). Lineage (NCBI taxonomy): Eukaryota > Viridiplantae > Streptophyta > Magnoliopsida > Fabales > Fabaceae > Glycine > Glycine soja. Next base: position 9,130,430 of record NC_041017.1, read on the forward strand.
CAACAAGCACACTTCCCTTTCACTTTTTTTTTCCTGGATACTGATTTTTCTGCCAACTTGTGTGATTTTTAGTATTTTTTCCTTTTATCCAAATCACTTGGTTCTTTTTTATAACTTTTTTCCAGATGTCCAGAAAATTCAGTAAAAATTTTAGCTCAACATTCGAAGTAACCAATTCTCAGTAATTTTTACAAGTTTGTATGTCCAAGCTGCCAGCACCAGCGATTTTTTTTTAAGCATGGTATATTGATTGCCTTGGGCTTACTTTCAACCTTCCTATGTATGTTGAACTCACTAGTATTGTTTACCACAGTTTTAGGAGTTCAATATTCACTTAGGATCAACATTTCAGTCAGCAATTCAATCACCAAAACTCAAATTCACAATAGACACAATCATAAGGAAACCTAAAAGTTCAAGAAAAGTTTCACAATCAAAGACTCTCTAAGAATTTTGCATGAACATGTTAAGGACTAATTAACATGAAATATTTGACTCAAATCAAATAATAGGCCAAAAGAATTCCATACACTCATGAACAAATGAGTTAGACAAAGAAACAAGAAAATAAAATTCAGCACAACATAAGAAATCTTATGTGACAAGTTTCATGACTAGACATGACTTCTATGACAAAACTACAATAGGTGAACAAGTCACTCCAGATTTTTGAGGTTTTCTTCTACTTTAATATTTTTGTAAGAATTTTATGGTTTAGGTTTCAGCCACAAAAAATAACAAGACAAAACTCAAAGGAACCTAAACTCAACACAATTCATGGTTCAAGAACAAGAACAAGAAATTTGAACCATAGAAAATCAAATCTAGCTTCTATAGGAAGTTTAATTGGTGGAAACTCTAAAGAATCATGTTAACAACATTTAGCACAAGACATGTGAGGAGATACATGGAGAAAAATGAAGAAACAACAATTGAAGAAAAGGTAAAGCAAAAAACTAATAGAGGTTTAAGGAGCACCTACTTGAAGCTCTTGTGCTCTGATTACCACTTGATGGAAGCTTGCTTGTGGGGCTTCTACGGAGGCTGGATCTTTGAGCTTCAATGAGGTCCTTTAAAGGTGATTTTCCACCATGGAGATGCAGCGGAAGATAAAGGAGAAGAGGTGAGAGGAGGCGTCATCCACTAGGGAATAAGCCATTAAAGAAAGAGCTTCACCACCAAGATGAGCCTTGGATAAGAAGCTTGGAAAGGATGCTTCAATGGAGGAAAAGAAAGAAGGAGAGAAAGAGAGGGGGGAGCACAAAATTGACGGAAGAAAAAGGGAGAGAAGTTGAACTTTGAGTTGTGTCTCTCAAGACTCTCACTCATCAAAGTTACAACAAGTGTTACACATGCTTCTATTTATAGACTAGGTAGCTTCCTTGATAAGCTTTCTTGAGAAAACTTCCTTGAGAAGCTTCTTTGAGAAAAGTTCCTTGAGAAGCTAGAGCTTAGCTACACACACCCCTCTCATAACTAAGCTCACCTCCTTGAGAAGCTTCCATAAGAAGATTCCTAAAGAAGCTAGAGCTTAGCTACACATACCTCTCTAATAGCTAAGCTCACCTCCTTGAGATGAGAAGCTGGAGCTTAGCTACACACCCCCTATAATAACTAAGCTCACCCCCATGACAAAATACATGAAAATACAAAAAAATCCCTACTACAAAGACTACTCAAAATGCCTCGAAATACAAGGCTAAAACCCTATACTACTAGAATGGCCAAAATACAAGGCCCAAACGAAGGAAAAACATATTCTAATATTTACAAAGATAAGCGGGCTCATACTTAGCCTATGGGCTCGAAATCTACCCTAGGGCCTTCCTTTGGATCTTTGGCCCAATCTATTTGGAGTCTTCTATCCAATGCCTTTGTGGGGTAGGATTGCATCATACTCTGAAACATTAAAGGCATATAGAGTATATAAATCTAGAACCTTAGTAGTTGAAGAAGTTATCCATGTGAGGTTTAATGACACCAAGCCTGATAAAGAATTATAAAAGCTGGATGAGTCCTTTATGGGTCTAAAACTGGATGATGGAATCTAAAACTTTGTGTCATCCATCCACAATATAGTAAATGCAGTATCCAATCCAACACTAAACAGCCCACAAGAAGAGATAAGAGAACCAACTAGACTCAATATGAGAAAGAACCATCCAAAAAGCCAAATCATTGGTGATCCAACAAAAAATGTCCAAACCAGAGCATCCCTCAGACTTCAGGGTCATATGACGTTGATCTCGCCAACTGAAACCAAACACATAAATGAGGCAATGCAAGATGAGAACTAGGTGAAAACCATGTAAGAGGAGCTCGATCAGTTTCAGAAGAATGATGTATGGAAACTAGTGGAACTACCTGTTGACCCCCTTCCACAGTTCCTTTTTCCAAAATTTGTAATTACTCGTTTTATGCGGAAGTGGTTTAACCGGCAAGTGCACCGGGTCGTCAAGTATTTAATTAAAACGGAATAATCCGAGTATCGAACACAGGGAACTTGTTTATTTAGCAAAGTTTTGTTCAATAATCAGGCATTTTGTAAACTGAAATTAATAAATGTGAATTGAAGTAAAAGTATGATATATCCTAATTGAAAAGCAGTAAACATGAGCAAATAAGTGTGAAAACAGTGATCTAAAAGCCTTGGGTCTTCCTACTAAACAAGTTGATGCAATTAAAGATGTTTCTCTAATTAAGGATGTTCCTGTGTTCTATGCTGAAGGCTCAAGTACTAAACCTCGATGTCTCGCAAGTTTAGACTAATTTAAACTAAACTTCATTCTCAGATCCCTCTTGTTGAACTCGGCTTAATATAAACAGCACTATAATCACAATATAATAAAAACTAAAACCCTGCACCTTATCCCTAGCAATCTAGTTATCTAGCCTTGCTCTATCAAGTTCTAAGGAAACAGTACATTTCCCAATGCTAAAGTTCCTAACAACACACACCAATGGGTGATCATACCAAAAGCATGCAACAATCAAGCACCGATAGAAGTAATGAACACATAAAACACACTTAATTAGATATGAAAAAGGTTTTACATCAATTGTTCAATAGAAATCCCCAACTGAGGGTTTTAGCCTTCCATGGCAAGGAAGCTCCTTTTACAATAAAGAAAGAGAATCAAGAGAAATTGCTTGCTTACACAGGAGGAGGAATGTCTCCTCCACCTCTTGGCACCTCACAATCACTCAAAAGCTCCCTAATCTCTCTAAAAGTTGGAAACTTGGCTCCTTGCTCTGCTTCTTCATTCTCTGAAGTTCACACCCAAGAGCTCACTGTGGTGATTATTCTCTTCAAAAAAATCCTTTTTTCCAATTCTGTGCAAATCAGGCTTAAAAAGAGCTCAAAAAATCTAGACGTCGCGCTTAGCGCCATTTTCGTGCTTAGTGCGAGTAAGTGAATATGAGCTTAGCGCCAATCTCACGCTAAGCCTGGAAAGCGATAGACGACTCGCTTAGCAAGCTGATATCGCGGTAAGCGCGAGCTTGCGTGGTAGATTCCCTTCCAGATTCCCTTGACTCGCTAAGCGCTCTTGTGTTGGGCTTAGTCGCTGATACATGCTAAGCGCACGAAGCTCGCTTAGCGCGACATCCTCTTTGGAACTTCTTCAAATTTGCTTCTTTTTTGCCTGAAATTGAAGAAAATTTAGCATTAATTCCATATAAAGAGGCTTCTAATGAACAAAGATCAAAACAAAGCAAAATTTATTTACAATCCTACAAAAGAACTTTAAATTGGGGATTTATATGCATTTTGTAAAAGTTTTCTATACAAAAGTTAGTCGTATAAGACGACTAACACTACCCAAGGACAAAAAAGCTGTTGGAGCTAAGTGGGTGTTTGGAAACAAGTTGGATGAGGACGATAAGGTTGCGACGAACAAAGCAAGGTTAGTTGTTAAAGGATATGCACAACAAGAATGCATTGATTACACTGAAACCTATGTTCATGTTGCTCATCTTGAAGCAATACACATTCTATTGTCATTTATTGCTTATAAAAATATGAAGCTATATCAAATGGATGTAAAAAGCGCAATTCTGAATGAACTCATCCAAAAGGAAGTTTATGCGGAACAACTTCCTTTATTTGAGAGTGATATTTTTCCTCATCATGTTTTCAAACTTAATAAAGCTTTATACAGATTGAAACAAGCTCCTTGAGCTTGTTATGAAAAGCTTAGTTACCTTTTGACAGAAAATGGTTTTGAAAAAAGAAAAGTGCATACAACTCTATTTTGAAAAAACTATGACTCAGTTTATTTTAATTCAAGTTTATGTTGATGACATTATTTTTTGGGCTATTAATGAAACTACCTATGAAATTTTTCTAAGATGATGCAAACAGAGTTTGAAATAAGCATGATGGGAGATGAAATTTTTCCTTGGTCTACAAATCAATCAAACAAGCAAAGGCATATATGTATTCATTAGCCAAGTATGTGAAAGAGTTGTTGAAGAAATTCAACATTGGACGATGCAAAGGAAATGAAGACACCAATGCATCCAACCACATACCTTGGACTAAATAAGGAATCTAAGAAAGTGGATGGAACCTAATACAGAGTAATGATTGGATGGCACAAAGCTAAGTTCAAAACTACCTATGCCATAGTCTCCACTATTCTTGGCAAGACAGTGACTTTATCCATGGAGTCCATTACACAAGTCACTGGTTGCATGAGGGAAAGCAGCAAATACAACATCAATTAGGAAAAGAACTATGAAGAATATGTTCCAAAGTCCTTATACAAAGGAAACTCCTCCAAGGCAAGAAGAAAGTGGTGTATAACCTGCTCAATGGTCAAGCAAAGATTTGGCAAAATGTTTGCAATAAAAGTGTACTGCAAAAAATAGGGTCCAAGGATTCCATATCAAACCTGCACAAGTTCGTGCTTTTCATCTAATGGAATGCATACCATTAAACTTGTCTCACACCATCTACCTCAATATTATGTGCATCACAAAGACCATGGGTAGCCTTGAAGACTTCTATTATGTTGCTATGCTCAACAAAATCATGTGCTAGCAAGGATTTTACCAAGTCTTCAATGCACTAGGCGATGCAAGCAAGAATGAGAATACGATTAAAGGGTCCATGATTGCCTTGGATATAAAAATATCTCAAAGAAAGGTTCCTAGGTTGGACGAGGTAAAGCTAAACAAGAGAAGGAAGAAGCGTATCAAGACTGTGCTAGCTGTTGAGGATAATGCTTTATCTCAGTTTGGAGCCATGTCTAAACAAGCCAACAAAAAGTGAATCATAAGGTAAGCACAAAAAACTAAGGAGGAGGAAAAAGTTCTTAGGAAAGAGCAGAGGACAAAGAAGAAGCATAAGTCCACCCTTGCATCTATTCTCTCCAACAAGCATCCATTCCTTCCAACAAAGAGAAGTCCAAAGAAGTAATTTGTTGAAAAGAACACCTATATTAAACACAAAGACCTCAATGAGACAAAAGATGAAGAAGTTCCTCAACTTCAACGAAAGAGGAAGGTTGTAGATCAAAAACAAGCTCCTTCTGCTTCAAAGAAAGCAAAAGTTGACCAGGCAGCTGCATCTAGCAAAGAACCCATCTTTGCATCTGTTATGCCAAGAAAAATGAAGACAAGGGCAAAAAGGGAAAATCCTGCCATCTTTGACAAGGAGTGGACTCCACCCTATCCTTCTCAAGGATCTAGTAGTGATGATATGTCTTCTAATGATATCATCTCACCACAACAATGTCATCCACCTTTACCACCTAGGCAGCGTCCACCCCCATCTCCTATCAACTTGGACAAGTTCAAGCATAACAAGAAAATAAAATCCCTTCTGATAGAACTAGAAAGATTTTTTATTGCCTTCTTCTCTAAAAATAGGTAGAATACTTACAAAAGGCTTCCAGTGTTAGAGATCAATCTTCATGGACCCGTCCAACCATGTAAGGTTATCACTGTCGCTATACCAGAATGGACGAGGTATGATTTTGCACATACTCCTTATAAAGCCTACAAGGCTCTTCCTTCTAATGTGATAGTAGCCTTAGATACACCAATGTAGATGTGGCCAATATATAAAAACCTGGTTAGGATGCAACCTCATTAGTTGACTCTTGGAACATAATAATGTTTGCATTCAACTTCAGAAGAAGGACCTGAATCAGAAAGAGCAAAGTTGAAGAAAAGAGACAAAAAGAAAAGCACTCAGGATCATATCCCGCTCTTAACTTTTGATAGAAGAAAAATGGATCCACCTATGGAAGTCCAACCTCAACAGGCCATTGATGAAATTATATCAATTTGTGACAATTATATGTTGTTTTTGCCTTGGAACAACCTTGTAAGTATTAGAAATTGTCCCTAAAACTTTAAAGTATGTTTCTGGGTGTTTGGGATCCTTTGGGAGGCTCTAAATTTAACATAAAATTTTGTTACAACATTTTGTTCATTATAAATTTTTTCCCAATGTTCAATTTTTCAGACCTTGCATCTGATGACTCGTGTCTAGTGAGTTACATCAAGTAGCTTGTGTCTAGTGTTATGCATCTACTCAACTTTGTGTGTCCAATTAACATTGGTAAACTTTGATGCATTTGGTCAACTTCGAGTCTAGAATTCAATTTTTTATTTGAATATGATAGTATTCAATTTTCTTATGCAAATTATTCATTTTAATTGCATGATTGACATGCCATGAGATGTATAATGTATATCTATAAGTGTAGATCTGAATTTTTTATGCATAATGTATAAGTATAATGTAGGAAATTTTATTGGATGCCATTGAGATGGGAGACCTAGCCTATGGAATGGCGAGAATGGGCCCGAGTTGTATTTTGACTATGAGTGAACAAGTCTATGAGGAGCAAGGATGGGCTCACCTATGTGTTATGTGAGGTTTAGTGGAATCATTGTGTGCATGAATGTTTTATACATGTATTATAATATTTGAGTTATATTAAATAGATGTGAACCAAAGACGTGGGATTCACGACAAGTTTAGCCTAGACCTTAAGGGTTTGAGACACTTAGTGTGGAAACTTTGTTAGCTCTTGTTGATCTCTTGTGTTGGAGCGTACTTGCAAAGTCGGGTAGCCTTGACAGTAGAGGAGGAAACAAGCTAGGCCAGACTTTGGCGGGTCTGAGCCTGGTCTACCTCACTTTTACTAAGCTGAAGAATGGTCTATTTACTTGTTATAGGCTTTTTTTCTAAGTCTTAGTCTGGCCTACTTAAAATGAATGCTATATTTTTTTTATTTTTAAAACTCATTTTGATTTTACAACACACACACATATTTGTTAAATTAAAATGAAATTGATTAAAAATATGAAGAACAGAAAATTAAATGGAACAATGTTTTTAAAAATATTCTAAATTTGTAAACCAATTTTAAAAATCATATTTATAAAATACATACATGCCAAACTCATAAAATATAATAAAAATGTTTTCATTTTTAAATTTTATGTTTGAAAAACAGTGCTCTCTTTGAATTAAATAAAAACTTGCATATGCAAGGGTAAGACTGCGTACAACATCCCTCCCCCATACCTTCGCATAGCGAAGAGCCTCCGGGCAATGGGGTACGAAGAAAGAAAGAATAATTATTGTTTATAAAGGAATACTATAAAATAATATAACTAATTAGACATATAAGTTGTTATTTTTTGGCTATTAATAGTTCTTCTTTGTTTACATAACGTATAGGATGTAATCTTGAATCAAGAAGGTTTCAAGGAACCAATGAGGATGAAGTAGGATCAAAAGATAGGAATGTCAATATTCCATAAATTTAGTACAACACTTTTATTATGGTCTATATATGTCATTGAAAAAACTTTTAAAAGTTATTTTTATTGCATGTGTATTTATGTTATACTATATTTAAACAAATTATTTTAAAATCATATTTTATGTCAATCAATAAAAGTTCTCAAATTCATGTATATATTTTTACAAGTTTTAATGTCAATTAAAATTTTATCATTTTCATTATTAATACCAATAAAAAAATTTCTATCATTTGAATTTATAAATTTAATTATTATTATTGATTTATAATAATTCATGTATAGTTATTTTTTATTTCTTATTAATATTTTTTTTCTTTATTTGAACACACAGGTTTTTAGGTAAACAATTACAACAAAGCAGGACCAAACAATAGGCATGTTAGTGACATAGGTCACTATAATACTTTTATCACAAACTATCATATACTTTGATACATTTATGTCAACTTACACATATTAAGTGTATGCATTTTTTTAACCAGAAAGCAACTCAGATATTATGGAAGTAGACATGTTAACTGATCATACTAAGAACACAACTAACAATCAAGGTCTGGTGATTGCTTTTGTCTTATACTATTTTATGTTATTTTTATTATTACCTTACCATCTCAGACGTTATAACACAAACTCTTTACAATACCAATATAGTTGCACATATACTAATATAACAACAAAAAAAAGCATCGATGACCATATTTGTTAGCAATTTTAATTTTAATAGTGTTTTAGATCATTTTAAATAATTGCTTCTTCTTCAATTTCAAATACTATAAATAAAAATAATAAATATTAGTCCATATCAATGTAGATAAAGTCAAACTATTTTACAATCCTATGTTAATAAGAAATCCATTAAATTTCTTCTAATTTAAATAAAGTGTAAGGTTTTTTTATAATGTAGAGTTGCAATGTAGATTTTGACAAACTCATAATAGTGCCCGGAATTTTCAAAATACTGTAAGAATGGTCATTTCAAATTTCAATTGCCTACTCCAAGTACATGTAGATGTTGTCATGCACTATTGTTTTATCATGAATCGCGTGATATGTGTTTCTTTGGTGGAAATGTGTCATTTTCATATGTTAGTTCTCCACAAGAGTTGCTTCAAATATTTTAAGACACTTCATTAGAAGGAGGACATTTTAGGCAGCATATTAGAAGTTACAATCATGTACTTTCATTCATTTCATTTGGTGTTCATATTGATGAAAGCATTTTGGAACTGGACGTGGTATATATACTTTTCAAGCTCAAGGGGCAATGTATCACAACATAGGAGGATTTTATCCACACAAGGCTTCTAGGCCACGTTTTTGCAATTGTACATCTATGATACAGAGCATGAGTTACAAAATAGAATGTTGGAAAACCCTCGACTTCACCAACCTATGGTTTATAAGTTGCAATATATACTCCATCGATACAATCCTTTTGTGCATGTATTTAGACAACTTTCACTACGTCCAAATGTTCAAGAATGTAGCTTACTCGTTAAAGAGTGGCTTGCTAATCAACCATAATATCAACTCCCAACTTCACCACAAGTTGCCGCAGTTATTATCGATGGAGATGCAGAATCAATGACAAGTGACCGAGATATCAGCATGGTAAGGCATGATCGAAATTTAATGAAGATTCAAGAAACTGTGGGGTATTATGATCCTTTGCAATATCTTTTATTGTTTCCTTTTGGGACATATAGTTGGGACTTGAACACAAAAAATGATAACAAACAAAATATATCATGTCATGAATATTATAGCTACATGCTTCAGGTAAATGACATTGTTTTGTACAATATTATAACAATATATTTGTCAAAAATATAATATAAAATTCTAAGTGATAATTTCACTACTACTAAAATAGTATTTAACATCACCCAGTTAATGTCGATTTTGACAAAAATCGATTTTTTGTCAAAATCGATTTTACAAAATGCAATGGCATTTTTGTAAATAAAATGTCATCACTAACATCGATTTTCAACATTGGTTTTTATAAAATTGATATTTTCAATACTCATTTAACGTCAATTTTTTAAAAACCAATGTTGTGTGTGCTCAGTCAACATCGGTTATATTTGAAACCGATATTGTTCTAGATACCTTTGTCGCAACCTACCCTATGACGGGAAGGCGAGGCCAAAAGCCAAAGGAGTGTCTTCCAAAAAGGAAAACGCGTGGTAGTCGCCACCAACGTTTATTCAAGAAAAATATTAGAAAAACCAAAAAGGGGTCTACGAATATTGAAAATAAGGGTTCGGGAGTTGTTTACACATAAGGAAGGTATTAGCACCCCACGTGCTCGTCACAAGGGACGGCAGCCTTTGATCGAGTGTGCAAAACATGACTTCAAAATTATGTATTTTCCCTTTCTATATTTTTTTATTTTTTTGGGGTCGACAAGGGGGATGCCCCTTGCTCCTACATATCCTCAGGTGCGATGAGGAATTCAGACCTATGTAGTTCTTTAAGTCTAAATGTTTGTGTGTTAAATTGATTTTTATGTTTTTAAAAGATTCATTTTATTTGCGAACAAAAAGTCATTTAAGGCGTTGGACCATGAAATAATGTTTTAAATTTTCAAAAATGGAGAGAATCGTTAAGGCGTTGGACCTTGAAATGTTCTCAAGTGATATTTGATAAATAAAAAAAAGTTAGTTATGCGTTAGTTTTATCTTGGTTTTGTTTATTACCTTTAAATCTTTTCAAAGACAACTTTACAACACTTAGTGGTCGGTTTAAGATTGAACTTTACAAAGAAATTGAAATTGACGATGATAGATGGAGAAGATGAATTAGCACAAATTAACAAGGGGGACCCCACATAGATCACATTCAATCCTCAAAAATAAAAACTAACCGGCGGTCGCATGAAGAACGCCAAACAAGAAACAAAGTAAGGAATGATCATGGTCGCGATTTGGTAGCGCTTCGGCCTTGTTTCCTTTTCTTTCTTCTTCTTCTTTCTCTCTTCTCTCAATTCCTAACCTTCTGGACCTTCCAACCCCTTGATCAGCCTTCCTTCACGCCTATTTATAGGAAAAACAAGCATTTGGGACCACGGTAGCTCGCCCAGGCGAGCTGAGACTTAGCCATGAAGCAATTGACTCGCCCAGGCGAGCTGGTTACTTAACATGGAAGTCTTTTGGTGGCCCAGGCGAGCTAGAGGCTATTCTGGGCGAGCGAGGGGCCAGGAAACTCAATGAAAAGACCATTTTGCCCCTCCTTTTGGCATATTTCCCATTCTTGATCAAAACATTGAATGATCCTTCGTTTTGTGCGGTGACTGGTATCGAACGATGCAGTTTGGCTAGCGAGAATCAAAAACATCAATTATAGTCCCTGGACAAAATTAGGGAAGTAAAGATAAGGACACTAGTTTCGTTCGAGTGACCTTGTTATTTCACTAGGCAACTGGCGAAAACCAAGGAAGAAAAACCTGTAAACAAAAGGACATTGAAGTCCTATAGAGTAGAAGACTTTTGAAGTTTTTTTTTCTAAGCATAGAAACAGAGGATATTGAGTCCTATGAAGCACAAAGACAAGGACATTAAGTCCTATAAAAAGACCAAAGACTTTGAAGTCTTATAAAAGTGTAAAAGACGAAAGACATGGAAGTCTTTGAAATGTAAATGAAGACATTGTAGTTTTTTAAAAGCATAAATGATTGAAGACATTGAAGTCTTTGAAAGACATTATAGTCTTTTGAAAGCGTAAATGACTGAAGACACTGAAGTCTTTGAAATGTAAATGAAGACATTGTAGTCTTTTGAAAGCGTAAATGACTGAATACATTGAAGTCTTTGAAATGTAAATGAAGACATTGTAGTCTTTAAAAGCATAAATGACTGAAGGCATTGAAGTCTTTGAAATGTAAATGAAGATATTGTAGTCTTTTGAAAGCGTAAATGACTGAAGACATTGAAGTCTTTGAAATGTAAATGAAGACATTGTAGTTTTTTGAAAGCGTAAATGACTGAAGACATTGAAGTATTTGAAATGTAAATGATAGAGGACTTTGAGTCCTATGAAAGCATAAAGACAGAGGACTTTGAGTCATATGAAAGATAGAGGCAAGGACTTTGAGTCCTATGAAAGATAAAAGCGAGGACATTGAGACATTGTGAAAGATAAAAGCGAGGACTTTGAGTCCTATGAAAGATAAAAGTGAGGACTTTGAGTCCTGCGAAAGATAAAGGCGAAGGACGTTGAGTCCTATGAAACAAGCCAATAGGTACTAGTACCAAAGGGCTCAACCTTATGAGAAAGCAAGCGATTAACTCTTTGAGAGAGCCTCTCATCCTAAACTCCAAAGATAGGGCATTAGATTTGGGAAATTGGTATATAAAGAGAAATCTATGCACTTATAGCCTAATATGAACATGATTTTTGGGATGCAGATGCATGTAACCTTCATCTTGAAATGCTAGTAATGCAAAAGGTTTTGAATCATGAAAATTGTGTAATGCTCATGAAATTCTTTCCTATTTTTGTGATTTTGATTTGATTTTTTTTTTGCTTTTTTCTTTTTGTGGAAAACACAGATTAACTCTCTTTCTGAAAGACATGATAACTCATCAGACCTTATCCTATCTTTTTGCAAATCTCTTCGGGGACTCCCTCAAAGTGTATGTTTTGTTTGATTTAGTCACTTGAAAATTTTGGAGTGACGACAATAGAGCCATTTGACATTTAATCAATCAACCAAAATATCGATCCTAGGGTTTTCCCGTTTCCTTTTTTAAAAACTTTGATTATTCTGCACAACAAGAAAACTTAAGGCTTTGGGATCAAGTGTGCGCCCCATTGAAGGATGGCAATGGATTGTCACACTTTGGTATGTGAGCAAGTGAAACTTTCTCGATTTAAGATCGTAGAGTGATACCAAGGGTCTGTCGATCCCGCTGAAACTTGATGACATGGGTTGATCCCGAAAGAATTTATACAACAAAGGCCACCCTTGGATTCAAAAGGAATCCTAAGGAGTCTTCATGAGTGACTAACATCAAATGTACCCTACTATCATAATTGTATTGGGTATTTTCCACGAGCTCCTAGTCAAATGAGTTTCCTTCTCGAATGTGCAAGTGCGAAACCTTGAGGATTCTCTTTTGTTTATATATATTTTTTCAACAATAACAAGTGTGTGCAAGTTTCATTCTAGAACCCCAACTTAAAAGCAAAATTAGTCATTCCTTGATCCACATGGGCTTTATTGAGCTTGTAACGTGATCATGGGTAAGAGGGCTATGAAAGAAAGGATTAGAGAGGCTCAAAGAGTGTTTGAGGGTTATATAGAGTAAAAACCTTGTGAGTCTTGCGTGTACTTTTGTTCCTTTCAACTCTTGGGTCGGGCTCTACTCTTTTTGTCTTATACATTAATCCTTATTGCACTTTTGTGCCTTCCTTGTAAAATTGGGAGATCTTTTATCTCTCTTTTTCTTTACTCACCTTTGGTTGATTTTATTTTCTTTTTCCTTTCATTGTTGCCCAACTTCATGCATGTGTTGTTTGCATTGCTCTTCCCGCCAGTTTAGCGGTGGTTCCTACTCAGGGTTCCTAATTTTTGTTTTTTTGTGTTGTTTCTAGAAAACAAATATGCTTTGGCTCGGAGGGGGTAGCAAGGGATAAATTAGTGTTTGGGATGTTGAAACACGACCATGTGTCATTTCAAATCTTGACTAGATACTTATGTAGTTTGGATTTTGGGACCAAACCCCTGATAAACATGTCTTTGATTCTTTCTATTTTTTATTTTTTATCAACCCTAATTTTTGCTTAGGCCGCCCTTTCGGGTTTTCAACCTATCGGGTGAGAACTTCTGATTTGTCCCTAGGTTTGTTGAGGCTCATGCATGGTGCCTCTCATTGCCCCAGTGTAAGACTTTGAGGTATCTATTCATGTCATTTGTCATGACCTTCTAGCAAGGAAAAATAAAAGAAACCGTGCAGGTTCTCAAAAATGAATTTCCAAGGACGATAAATATTTAAAGGATTTTCAATTGACAGATTAAATCAAATGACTCTTGTTCTTGACAAACTCACTTTTCTCTCAAAAAGGCAACTTTTAAGAAAAATGAGGTCACATGAATGTCTGTATTTCTTATTTTTGATTTGTAACATAGTCAATCAAACTTTTTTTTTACTTTTTACTTTACTCGTCGTTTACGACACCCTCACCAAACATGGATCACGAGCAATTTCTGATTGAATAGACTTAGAGATCAACTCAGGAGCGTAGATCACTTGAGCAAACAAACCAACAGCTTACATTCACATTCTAGTGAAAGTTAAATAAGCAAAGATGTAATTATGAGAGAATGAGGGACAAGGACATCAAATTTATCCATATTATTAGCATTGTGATTGTTGTTTACAGTAATGGCATAAACTTGAAAATCCTAATGAGTCATTGGAGACATCTAACAACAACCTTCAAATTGCTCCACGCATAGTGTTGCTTGACAATGTCAGAATTCACAAGCAATTGTCCTCCTCGAATTTTAGCCACCCTACATCAATTAGACTTTGCACCTTATGTTTCAGGGTCATACAATGCTCAATAGAATGCCCTAGAACTCCTCCATGATAAGCACATGTTGCATTTGAGTTGTATCCTCAGGAAAATAGAGGTTGAGGAACCTTTGTCGGGATTATGGCTACCATTGCATTATTGAGTAGATATGGGAGTAAGTTAGCATACGACACTAGAATTGGGGTGAATTCTACAGGCTTCTTTTCTGGAAAATTCCTTCCCTGGTTGGTGTTTTGGTTCATGTTAAGAGTGGTGTTTGGTATCGGATGTGCAACAAGTGGGTTTTGTGGCTGATTTAGGGGTGACCTTTATGGATGATTGGGTGTTCTTGGCTGATAGAGTGGTGGGTAATGAAAAAAGGCTGATATTGGCTAGGTATTGATATTGTTAAGCTGGTGGGAAATTTGGCCATGTAGGAATGACAGTCACAACATGGGTTCCTCCCTCCTTCTTATTCTCTCCATTTGCCCCAAGCTTCCTATTCATCAAAACAGAATAATCAAATTTGCCTCTTCTCAAACCCACTCCGATCCTTTCACTAATGAACACTAAATCGGCAAAGCTTGAAGGCATGTAACCCACCATCTTCTCATAGTAGAACACCAGTAATGTGTCTACTATCATTGTTATCATCTCCTTTTCCATCATTAGGGGCACTACTTGAGCTGCCAGATCTCTCCACCTTTGGGCATATTCTTTGAAAGATTTGTGCTCCCTTTTACACATGTTCTGTAGCTGCATTCTATCCGAAGCCATATTAGAATTGTACTGATACTACCTAATGAAGGCAACCATTAGGTCTTTCTAGGAACGGACCCAGGAAGACTTCAGATAGGTGTACTAGGTGACGGCTGCCCCAATAAGACTTTCCTGGAAGAAATGCATCAATAATTTTTCATCTTTTGCGTATGCCCCCATTTTCCTGCAATACATCTTCAAGTGATTCTTGGGGCATGTAGTCCCCTTGTACTTATCAAAGCTCAACACCTTGAACTTCAGAGGAATGACCACATTGGGCACTAGGCACAACTCTGCCATGTCAGCAAAGGCATAATTTCCACCTTCTTCAATGACCCTTAGCCTTTCCTCTATATGATCAAATTTCTCCCTTTCCATCATAGCAGGAGGGACTCTTCCCACCGCAAAATGCAAGGGTTGTGGTTGCGGGCGATATTGAGGGCCCCTAAAGTGTTTGGTAGGGGTACACTACTAACTGCTTGCCCCTCAGTGGCATATCCGGGGTAAGGTTCGAAGTCGGCTAGATTGTGGTCTCAGGGTGCTTCATGTGTCTCTCCATGGGTTGAGAGACATGTGCATGATCAGATTGGGGTTGTTGGCTCTCAATGGGTATGGGTACGGGTTGTCAACATTCTCATCAGGAGTGTGTGCAACATTGGGTGGTGTATAGTTAGGAGGCAAGCCATATAGTGGGAAGGAATGCTTGTTCTGAACCTGTACAAAATGGGGGTCGCCTGCACTTCCTAACGTTTTGCCTCCCTGACCTACCACATCCAAGGCTGGATGATTTACTTGATTGAAGCTAGGTGGGTGGGTCGGGTCCACTTCTATGGCGGTACTTGAGGCAACAATTGTAGCTGCATTGACCTCCATCATCCTTCTCATACTCATCATGGCTTCCATCATTGTGGTCATTTGCTCTTTCATGGCCTCCATGTCAGCCTTCATTTGCTCTTGCACCTCCTTTATTTCACTCATTACTTTAGCTATGGCACGCGTTTAGTAAGGGTGCCGTAAAGCTCGTTCTTTCCTTTTGATTACAATGATTACAGTTCTGAATTCAAGGAAAGAATGCAATGGCAATGCAACCAATGTGAAAAGAAAAATAAGCATGGATGTATGTGAATGATACATTGTTGAAGTATTGCAAATTTTACACAGGTCATTCAGTAGAACATAGGGTCGAATCAATTCAGATTTTCATTAAAGCAACATGGTTCATCACATCTTGTCAGAGTCAAAGTGAAACTGGAAATAAAACATGGACATCAACAGTCCTCAATTTTGTAAATTATTTAGCTCAATCATGTGTTGGCAGTAGCCAAAGAAGCTATGTAAACTCGATCCATCTTCTGTCCCCACTTTTGCAAGCTGGTTACTTCCACACTTGACCTTGACTTGATGAAACCCTTTTCTTTAAAGCATGTGCTTGGTTTGACCTCAAAATCCAAGGAATAGAAATTTTGATTTTCAATACTTCAACAATATATCATAGAGATGAATGACTAGCGCATACTTATGTTATGCATGACAAATATAATTATGAGATTGACATGAGATGCCCAAAGAACCATCATTTCCTGGTTAACAATGCATTAGGTACCATGTTCACATGATTTTCAATCATTTTTTTAAGAGAAATGAGTGTATAATCCCAACATGGTTTGTTTATAGTTGTCATCATGGTACCCAACACATGTAACTAAGAATGTGGCATACACTCCCCAGCGGAGTCACCATCTGTCGCAACCTACCCTACGACGGGAGGGTGAGGCAAAAAGCCAAAGGAGCGTCGTCCAAAAAGGAAAATGTGCGGGAGTCGCCACCAACGTTTATTCGAGGAAAACATTAGAAAAACCAAAAAGGGGTCTGCGAATATTGAAAATAAGGGTTCGGGAGTTGTTTACGCATGGGGAATGTATTAGCACCCCCACGCACCCGTCATAAGGGACAACAACCTTTGATCGAGTGTGCAAAACATGTGATGCAATCCTACCCCCCAAGGGTATTGGATAGAAGACTTCAAAAGGATTGGGCTAGAGCTGCTAAAGAAAGCCCTGGGGTTCTCATGAACCTAAGGGTAGATTTTTTTAGCCCATGGGCCAAGGTTGGGTCCACTCTTCTTTGTAAATATTAGAATAGGTTTTTCCTTCTTTTGGGCCTTGTATTTTGGCCATTCTAGTAGTATAGGGTTTTAACCTTGTATTTCAGGGCATTTTGAGTAGTCTTTGTAGTAGGGACTTTTTTTTAATGTATTTTTGGAATGGGGGTGAGCTTAGCTATTATAGGGGGTGTGTAGCTAAGCTCTAGCTTCTCATCTCAAGGAGGTGAGTTTAGCTATTAGAGAGGTGTGTGTAGCTAAGCTCAAGCTTCTTTAGGAATCTTCTCAAGGAGGTGAGCTTAGTTATTAGAGGGGTGTGTGTAGCTAAGCTCTAGCTTCTCAAGGAAGTTTTCTCAAAGAAGCTTCTCAAGGAAGTTTTCTCAAGAAAGTTTCTCAAGGAAGCTACCTAGTCTATAAATAGAAGCATGTGTAACACTTGTTGTAACTTTGATGAATGAAAGTCTTATGAGACACACTTCAAAGTTCCACTTCTCTCCCTCTTTTATTCCTTTAATTTCGTGCTCCCCCCTTCTCTCTTTCTTTTCCTCCATTAAAGCATCCTCTTTAAGCTTCTTATCCAAGGCACGTTCTTGGTGGTGAAGCTTCTTCTTCCATGGCTTATTCCCTAGTGGATGGTGCCTCCCCTCTCCTCTTCTCCTTTGCCTTCCGCTGCATCTCCATGGTGGAAAATCATCATTGAAGCTCAAAGATCTAGCCTCCATAGAAGCTCCACAAGCAAGCTTCCATCAACATGACTTGAAAATTGTGTATTTTCCTTTTTTATATTTTTTTTTTATTTTTTTAGGGTCGACAAGCAAGCTCCACATGCAAGTTTCCATCACATGTAGATGAGGTTCAACAATATATTGATGCAAGATGGATTTTTGCTCTAGAAGTTTTGTGGAAGATATTTAGATTTACCCTTTACAGAATATATATGTGTGTTGAGAGATTACAAATTCATTTACTGCATCGTCATCAAGTGCAATTCTATAGACATTAAAGAATCACTAATGTATTGAACGATGATTGTAACTCCAAAATCATGTTGATATAATTCTTTGCTCTAAACTATAGAGATCCACAAGCTAGGAACTATTTGTATAGAGAGATTATGGAGCATTATTGTTGGCACAAAGGGGATAAGGAATGACACTAAAGAAGGTAAAATAAGAAAGTTGTTGGTAGGATCTATAAATATCTCCTTCTGAAGGGGAGAAATTCTACTTGCGTATTTTGTTATCTCATTTAAGAGGTCCAAGCAGTTGGGAATACCTAATTACTTTCATCCAATGAAACATGTTTTCCCACATTCAAAAAAGTAGTTGTGAATGCTTAGTTGAAGCGTCAAGTCTATGAATGGCTTATGTTTTAAGGAGGTTGTTTCTCACTATATTAATTTTTTGTGAACCAACTGATGTTAGGACCCTTTAGGATGAGTTTTACATCTACATGGTAGAAGATTATCCTTCAACAAGCATGACCACATGGATCAACCTTGACTAATATGTTATTGATGGATTTGAATGACCTTTTTATTCAACATGGAAAACAAATCACAAATTATAATTTGCCAGCATTATCACTAGAGAACATTGAAAATAATTCAATTCCAAGGGTTATACAAGAGGAGTTATTGGTCTAAGTACCCAATGAAGATGTGGAATGAGTATGAAAGTTAAATAACGACCAATTAATTGGTTTTAATGTCATTATGGATGTTATTCGCTGTAAACAAAGTCAAGTTTTTTTTTTGTGGATGGTCCAGGAAGAACAGGTAAAACATTCTTGTATTGCACTTTAATTGCAAATTTTTGGGGGGTCAAATTGTCTTAGCAACTAACTCATTTGGGATAGGTAGGACACTATTACCTGGTGGTTATTCTCGATTTAAGATACCTATCAATGTAGAGACAAATTCATTTTGCTCAATAAGTAAACAGTCTAATCTTGCAAAGCTAATTAGAGAAACAATAACAATCATTTGGAATGAAGCACCCGTGACAAATAGATATGCTTTGGAAGCATTAGATTGTTTGTTAAAGGATATTCTAGATTGTGATGCTCCATTTGGGGGGAAAGTGATGGTATTAGGAGAGGATTTTCATCAAGTACTTCTTGTTGTTCAAAAAGGTACTAAGACACAAATGATTTCTGCATGTATTGTTAAGTCTCCTTTATGACCTATCACAAATGATGAGGTGGAAGGGGATACACACAACTTATATCAACATGAGTACTTGCACTCCATTCCTCTAGGTGGTCTGCCTCCAAATATTTTAAAGGTTAAAAAAAAGTGCATCTTTGATGTTATTGCAAAACATAAACCCTAAATCCAACTTGTGTAATAGGGCAAGACTATTGTGTCATGGATTTTTTTATGCACATGTTGGATGTTGAAATCTTATCAGACCACTGGAAGAAGAACTTTCTTGCCTAGAACTAAACATAAGACAACAGAGGGTGTGAGACTTCCCTATGTTCTTCTTAGGAAGTAGTTTCTTGTCAAACTTAGTTTTGCAATTACCATCAATAAGTCACAAGGACAAACCATACCCAATGTTGGAATTTATCTTCCACAACATGTTTTTAGCCATGGTCAATTAAATGTTGCTTTGTCAAGAGGTGTTTCTCAAGTTTCCACAAAAATCCTTATTAGAGAAGGAAAACTCGAAGGAGAAGATGGGAACTTCACAAAAAATGTTGTTTTTAAGGAGATTTTATTATCTCAAACTTAAGTATTATCCCTTTTCATAATGATATTGATGAATTTATTTATTTATTTGTTCGATTATCAAAATAAATTAAGAAGCATTTTAATATACAAAAACAAAATTACATTGATTATATATATTTTTGATGGTTTTAAAGGCAACTTAAGATTTAAGGAAATCTTTCAATCATACAAAGAGTTGAAAACAAAGCATTTGGGCATGTACTTTGACAAACAAATAAGTGGCAAAATATATACTCATTTTTTAGTTTTTTTTTTTTTTTTTTACAAATTTTCAATAAAATTACTTATCTTTTTTAGGAAGGTAAATTAAAAAAGTTATGGAATATTTGGAATTCGGAACAATTTGTCTAATTGACAATAAAGTTATATTAAATTTGTTACTAACAATCTTCATGTTATGTCATTTTCAATCCTTCAACCTCAATTTATAATTTTCTTTAAAATAGGTTCAGTATCTAAAAATCTATTTTATTGGGTGGGATTCTACTTTAATAGCGAATAAGACTCAACTTTAAAAAATGGTAAAACTAAAATATTATCTCAAAAGATAAAAATGTAATATGATAAGACTACTTCAAAATATTATCTATGCTAATTTAATACACGCATACATGTAGATGTAATTTTTTTTGAAATTTAATCAATTCATATTAATAGTTTTTTGTCAAATTAAGAGACTTGAAAATATAATATCAAATGATATCCGTCATATTAACAATTTTGATTCAAAACAAAACATATCAAATAATGACAAAAAAAATTAATTAAAATTCATGTTTATATAATTAAAGTTCTCTATTTTATTGTTATACATGTCAATTCATAGTACGATAAATTAAAACAAATATCAATTTTAACTAAAAAAATATAATAATAAAATAAAAATACGGACACATAAGTTATGTAAAAAAAATTTGTAATTTTAATCCAATAGAAACACATAGACACAACACCTAAGAATTATTTCTATTCTATCATATTTTTTGAGTTTGTGAATATAATGATTTCACTTCTTTATACCATGCATACAGTATAAAAAAATCATATTACACTAATATTAGTATATACAAGCCAATGCATTATAAACTAAATTTTTAAAATAAAAATGCAAACATACACTGTATATGTTTTCACTAATAATAAAGTGAATCTTTCATCCTCTTCGAAAATCACTTGTTAGTTAAGCTATGCATTAACCAACCAATCAAAATCACCCTTAGGATAAACTATTGTTCAGTCGACACTGATCAAGCATTCGCTAAGAAGAAGCAGAAGCAGAAGAACTGCACATTCCAGTGCAGCAGATCGAAACTTTTCTTCCCTTCCCTTTCACCATGGCCGAATTTCTGGATCTCGAATCCCAAGACGGCGTGCGAATGCCGTGGAACGTGATCCCTGGCACGAAGCAGGACGCCCAAAACGCCGTCGTCCCCGTCTCCGCCGTCTACACTCCCATAAAGCACTTCACCTCGATGCCGCTCCTCAACTACTCCCCTCTCCGGTGCCGCACTTGCCGCTCCGTCCTCAACCCCTTCTGCATCGTCGACTTCGCCGCCAAGATCTGGATCTGCCCCTTCTGCTTCCAACGCAACCACTTCCCCCCTCACTACGCATCCATCTCCGACGACTCCCTCCCCGCCGAGCTCTTCCCTCAGTACACCACCGTCGAATACAACTCCGACGCCGTGGGCCCCACCAATACCCCCTCCGTGCCCCCAGTCTTCCTCTTCGTCGTCGACACGTGCGTCATCGAAGAGGAGATCGGGTTCCTGCGCTCGGCGTTAGCCCAGGCCGTGGAGCTTTTGCCTGAGAACTCGCTCGTTGGACTCATTACCTTCGGGATGTTTGCTCATGTTCACGAATTAGGGTTCGGTGCGGTGCCGAAGACTTACGTTTTCAAGGGATCTAAGGATGTTACCAAGGACCAGTTGCTCGAGCAGATGAGTTTTTTCGCGAAGAAGCCGCGCCCGGCGGTCGGCGTGGTCGCTGGCGCGAGGGACGGGCTCTCTACGGAGAGTATTTCGCGGTTCCTCGTGCCGGCGTCGGAGTGCGAGTTCACTCTCAATTCGGTAATGGCTGTTGGTTTTGGTGTGTGTGTTTGGTGTGGATTTGTGTGTGCGCACGTTTGCTGCTCTCAATTTGATATTGTTAGTTGAGTGTGTAAAGCAGTGGAATGGAATGGATTTGGTTTGGACTGTATCTGTTTGGTGTTAACATGTGTGTCTGCACTTACATTTCACTCTCAATTCGGTAATGTTTGTTGAGTGTGTATAGCAGTGGAATGGAATGGACTTGGACTGTATATGTTTGATGTTAATTTGTGTGTGCTTGGCTTTCCACTTTTAATTCAGTAATGTTTGTTGAGTGTCTATTGTAGTGGGATTGAATGAATTTGGACTGTATTTGGTTTCATCACAATGCTTGATGTTGTGAGGAAATTGAAGACAAGTGTGGCTGATGCAGTCTCCATTGTAGATGCGATATGACTGCAGAGACTCCAAAAACCTTGATGTTGTGGTCAAAATCGTGGCCACAGACTGTTTTCGAAACCTTGGTATTTGGTTTTCAATTTGTGTGTGCGCACTTCACTTTCAATTCAGGAATGTTTGTTGAGTCTCTTGTAGTGAAATGAAATGAATTTGGAGTGTATAACTGTATTGGGTGTTAATTTGTCTCCACTCTCAATTTGGTAATGTTTGTTGAGAGTCTCTTGTAGTGGAATGGAATGAATTTGGACTGTATTGGTGTTAATTTGTGTGTTGAGTGTCACTTGTAGTGGAATGAAATGAATTTTGAGTGTATTTCATGTTAATTTGTGTGTGGTTTGTTTGTGGTTTGGTTGGCAGGTATTGGAGGAGCTGCAGAAGGATCCTTGGGCGGTGCCGGCGGATCAGCGGGCTGCTCGGTGCACCAGCACGGCACTGAGTATTGCGGCGAGTTTGTTGGGGGCATGTGTCCCTGGCTCTGCTGCAAGAATAATGGCATTTATTGGAGGACCAGCTACTGAAGGACCTGCTCCTGTAAGAGCTACTCATGAAGCTTGTGTAGTTATGTATAAGCTTGGCAATGTGCTATTTAATGTTGTAGTTATATATGTGGCAATATATGAGTTCTAAAATTAGTTGTTGTGGTTTTATCTGGGTAAACCATGATGAGCAAAGGAGTGATCAATGGAGTGTTTAGGCTGGTAGTGAAGGAACCTTTTAAGCAAAAAATGCTGAGGTAATGGTTAATAATTATACTTTAGTTTTGGCTTCCAAGATTTAAGGACAAGATTATACGTTAGACTTAGATCCTTCTATTCATGTCTGTATTATAGAAGGAATTCTCTCTTGTCCATTTGCTCAAAATGTGATGTCTTTCAGTCAAAGTGAAAAGATCATGGGGAAAAAAGTGTCCAATATGTGAGTAGGCATTGCAAGTTAATTCTGTGATGAATGATATTTTCTTGACTCATTGGGGGTAAAGACTGGTTAATTTGTTGGTAAGGTTGTTGAGGTGTTTTTATTGCCATAGAGCTAGAATATGATGAAGGGAGCAGAGAAGGAACTACAAAGATTAGTCATTACAGTGAGTTGTGGATGGGTGTATGGGAAATGAACTTTTAAATAGGATTTTATTGAACTTTTGAATTTGACTTTTGTGTTGAGGGTAAGGGAAAGTTGTTTTGGGCTTGTAGTTTAGAATCTTCCTTTACATTTGGAAGTTCTTTTTTGATGAAGTTATCTAGTTTTATTTTATGATGGCAGTTGTAGCTCCATTTCAGTTCATCTTATGATTTTGGAGTAGTCTGAACTGAGGTTTCTTGTGTGGGTTTTTCCTTTTTGTCCCTTCTCAGCCTTTTGGTTTCTTTTGGAGTATATCACACCCTCTGTTATACTTTCCCCCGATTCTCTTTAGCAATTTCTCTTAATCTAGATAGAAATATTTTAGTAGTTTTGGATGCATTTGCTATGTTGGCATTCACTGGCAAGTACAATGAATCCCTTTTTTTAAATGCCTCGGGAATGTCTTTAACTACTTGGTGTCCAATTTGTTGAGGTGGTGAAAAGGAGTTTGGTCACAGCAGAAAATTTTCTACAATTAAAATTAGTCTCACATCTTGTGCCATAGACAACAGGAGCCATTAATTTTGCTTTGTTGGCTTAACTGAAATCCAAATGGATGCTTAGTTTACATACCAAATCAGATCTTGAATTGTAGGTATTTGATATAGAGATATCTAACTTTCTGGACAGAAATTACCTGCATGCTAAATCCACCTATGGGTAATGTTATATTTATTGCTAGAATCGTTGTGAACGAATAAAACTAATGCACCTTCACTTAACAGCTTAAGTTTTTGTTATTGTTGGTTCATGAATCATGATTTGGTATTATAGTCTCTATGACCAAGTGACTGACATGTTTCATACGTGTTTCACACAAGTGTCTGCATCTGTGACACATCTTGGACACTCAGACATGTTGGTGCTACGTAGTCCGAGAGAGCTTCTGTATATTTAATGCCTACAAATATAAAATAAAAACATAATTGTATGAATTAACATTTACTTTCATATGAGTTGTAGGATCATGCTTTCAGGTTTTTATTTGTTTCCTTCTCTTGATACCATGGGCAAGAATGATTTCCGTCTCACTTGATTGGTTGATGGCATTAAGCTGATTCTCTCTATATGAACTATTGCATATTGCAGATTGTATCCAAACAACTTTCTGAACCGATTCGCTCTCACAAGGATCTGGATAAAGATTCTGTGCCACATTACCATAACTGTGTGAAATTCTATGATGGACTTTCGAAGCAGCTTGTTCATCAAGGCCATGTACTAGATCTTTTTGCTTGTGCTCTTGATCAGGTAATGTTCTCACTTTTATCAACTGACCCTTTCTGGTTGGTACACAGCAATTTGCCTGTTTATAAGTTGACTAATGTTTGTCTGTTTTCCACCTAAAGAACTTTTCACTGTTAAGTTTTTGTCAAGCATATAATATTTAAATGACTGTCCAACTTCCAGGTACATCCAGTGTAATCAAGAGTTTGTAATGATGGTTTAACTTGTAATTTACTTCTTCCCATTCTTGAATATATTTAATGTTCTGAAGGGGGGTATGCAGAAGTTTCTGCTGTATGTCAAACCTTGGTGCTATAACGTCCTTGCATCTTTTGTTCAATAATAATGGTTGGGTTAAGACCTTAATGAACTTTAAATATTAGTGTTGTGCTTAAACAAATGATTCAAATTGTAGCAAGAATTGCATGTTGCATATAAATTTAGTCGCTTTACTTGTACTTCTATCCAAATCATTAATGCTAGTAACCAAGAATTGGTCAAGGGACCTAGGGCACATGTAGCACTCAATGAAAAGGGCGAACAATGTATTCCATAAACATAAAGTAGCAGCAAAAAAATGTAAGGAAGATGGCTATGAAACATGCCCTTTACTGCTACAATCTTTTCATCTCTTGCTATTCTCCAGTCCTTAAAAATACTGATATCTATTATATTCTATGCTATGAAAAGAAAAGATTCCGTGGAGATGACTTTTATAACAGTTCACTTATTTTATATTATTGTTTAGAACTAGAACTAGTAAACAAAATGATGTGAAACATCTGTCTCTGAGTAGACTGATTATGATTTTTTTTTTTGCAAACATATTTTCTTTTGGCCAAGTTGATTTTTTCTTCCCCCTGTTTTCTTTTTTTAGGAGGATTCCTGATCTTTCTGGCCTGTAATCTCTTCTATTGTTATTTGTTAAATTTTAATTTTATAGAAAAGAATTGTTTCAATCATTATTCATTATTTTTAAATGAAGCTTAAGTGGTGTTTGATATTTGAGGCGATCCTGCCATTGAGCCATCAGTTTAATGCCTCTTATCATTAATAATTAGATTGTCCAAATTCATAATTCCCATATTCTGAAATCCCTGGTTGATTTTATGGATAAAATAAAAAAAAAAGTGGATCATTTTGTTAACTATGCTATCGGATTTCATTTCTGGTGAAGTTGTGTGACGCTAAGCTTTATAGTTTTAAGTGGTCTATATAGGCTGACAAATGCATTATTACTCATTTTCGATAAATGTTCATAGAAATTTTTGCATGTGGTTGTTTTACTTTGCATAATTTTCATTTATTAAAAAATATTAAATTTCTGCTCTTTACTTTATCCTCCAGGTTGGAATTGCTGAACTTAAAACAGCTGTTGAAAGAACCGGAGGCCTTGTTGTACTTGCTGAAAGTTTTGGCCATTCAGTGTTCAAGGATTCACTAAAGCGTGTTTTCCAATCGGGTGATTATGATTTGGGTCTATCTTCAAAGTAAGTCTTTAAAGATTTTCATTTTTATTTTTGTTATCTGATATACTAATATTCCTGAGTTGTGTTTCTTGTTGATGTAATAAGGATAACTCTATGCATAAATTTATTATTGCTAGTTGAGCTACTATGTTAGTTAAATACTAAATAGTATTATAGTTACATTTGTGTGATTAGTGTACAGTGTATAATTGCTTAAAATTGGAAAACAAGTTGATTTTTGTTCAAATGATAAAGAATAGAATTCTCCCCAAGGGTTTTCCCTTCACAAAGGATCTCTCCTTTCTTTTACGCAATCTATCAAATTCATTGAATGCTATCTCCCAAATCTCAATCTTATTTCTCATATTTATAACCAATTTCTTCTAACCAACCAACTAAACTCTATTCACTCTCATTATACATCCTAACAGAGAAAAAAGACCGCTGACTATATTAACATTGAATATATTATTGATGATGTAATAAAATATCATAAGTTCATAACCTTAAACTCCTATTTGTACTAATACTTAGGTCAAGCACTAGTACTACTAGTACTAGCCCCCAAGCAATCTAACAATAAAACTATTAATCCATATATCTTTTAATACTCTCTCTTAAGTTTAAGCTTGTTACAAGTTTAGTAGAAACATGCTTTCTAACCAAAAGAAAAACAGTGAATGTGAAGGAGTTAATCAGCACTTTTAGTTGTACCAGTTCCCTAAGTATACTCTGGTTCTAGCCAGCAATATATTTTGGTGCTAACCAGCATGTCCTTTGGCTTCTAACTGCCTGACTTAATTAGCTCCATTCTTTTACGTATCAGAAGAACCAAGCTCTGACACCTAGTTAGTGCTGGATAATAGACCATAAATGCTACCATGACATAGCCTTACGACAAATGTATACTATTCCAATTTCCAAGTTCTAAGACATATTAAACTCTTTTAACAGTTAGTATAGATAGCCCTGATTGTCATGTTTTCCTTTATATATTGACTTTTATTTCTTATCTAACTTCTATTCGCAGTGGAATATTTGAGATAAACTGCTCTAAGGACTTGAAAGTCCAAGGTATTATTGGCCCTTGTGCATCTCTTGAAAAGGTATGTCTTGAAGATCTCACCTCTTTCTGCTACTTATCCCCCCAACATAGATGCTTATCTGTTTCTTTGTATCTGTAGAAAGGCCCATTATGCTCAGATGTTGTTATTGGTCAAGGGGGTACAAGTGCATGGAAGATGTGTGGCCTTGACAAATCCACATCATTGTGTCTATTTTTCGACGTTGTGAGGAAGGAAACTCCTGATGCAACAATGCAGTCCACAAGCAATCAATTTTACTTCCAATTTTTGACGTAGTATGAAAACCATCTTAATCCTGCTTTGAGTAATCTTTTGCCTGTTATGGTAATGTACATAAAATATTTCTCACTCATCACAGATGTTTTGCTTCAGTTATCAGAATAACAGTGGGCAAATGAGATTACGGGTTACGACCCTTTCACGTAGATGGGTTGCTGGACCAGAAAGTATACAGGTAAGGTTTCATCTGCAACCTTTTGATTCATTATACCTGATTCTTTTGATCTGCATTCATCACTAAAACAATTTGTTTGGAGTTTTCAAATTGCAAAAGTGATAATAGTTTTGGAATGATGCACTGTACATTTTTTATTACATATATAGATTAAGAAGCAAATCAAAGCCTTTCTTTTATTTACTTTTTCTACCCGTTTCTTCCCTTGGTTAGCTTCTTGTTGGTTGGAAGCTCATTGGTTGTTTTGGGGAAATTGGTTGAGTTGATTGGTAAGTGCCTTGTCTAGATGTTGGAGTTGAAGAGAAGTTAAGACAACTGGTGAATGGGTTGATATTTAAGAACTATTTTCTTAATGTAGGTTGCTTCCTTGTATGATATGCAAATGGGCTGCTTTGCTCCTTTGGGATGAAGTATTTGTAATTTGTTCTTTTTGTGTTTGTAAATGGACTCATCATGATTCTCTTGTTTTCTAGTCATTTTTGTAGTGGATGGTTGGGAATATTTAACTGGAGCAGAGTTCTTAGGAAGTAGGGCAACCATATGGCAATAAGTTGGATTGTTGTTATAATCAATCCTGTAGTGGTGCAAAAAGTGTGTTGGGTTATATTGTAAAAGAACTGGATCAGATTCTCTCAGCACACAGAAACCGAGTTATGTATCTCCTCTCCTGAACAGATGTCTGGTAGGACTGAAGGTGATATCAGATCAATGGGTCTATTAAATATTCACAAATTTAGAATTCTCAGGAATGAACGAAAATACATAAAGTCCTGGCAATCCGAGTGGCCTGTTCTTCTTAGTTCCTCACTAATTCCATGCCTTGCTTTTTATCTTCTTTTCTTATGATTCCCCTACTGCATGATCCTGATCTCATGCCATGTGAGCAGGTTATTTCCCACCTCATTGTCAAAATGACTCTGGTGCGGCCCAAACTCTATAATCTTCTGAGTTCTGACTGTAAAATTTAGTACCCATT
Organism: Glycine soja; assembly: GCF_004193775.1. NCBI lineage: Eukaryota > Viridiplantae > Streptophyta > Magnoliopsida > Fabales > Fabaceae > Glycine > Glycine soja. The sequence continues at coordinate 9,159,156 of NC_041017.1, forward strand.
GGCTTCCTATACTCATGGAAAAATGGAGAAAAGATTCCAAGTAGGTGATGGTAGCTGTTGGGATCCCACATTGACCAGAGGTACGGCAAGTGTAGCCCTTATAAGGCCTGGACAGTTCCCACCTTATAAGCAGCCCTTATAAGGCCTGGACAGTTCCCACCTTATAAGCTTGTTTTGTAGAGTTGAGCTAGGTTTGAAGCCCAAATTCTATGATGGTATGAGAGTTAATCCTAAATTCTTTATTGTGGAACTTGTATTTGTCTATGCTATAGATGCTTATACCTAGGTGTGAGAGGGTGTTGTTATTGGGCCACCTGCTTTTGTCCACATACTAGATATCCAGTCCAGTCCCTAGTGTGAGGGTGTGTGTTGAGATCTCACATCAACTAGAGGTATGACTTGGACAATCCTCACTTTACAGGCTAGTTTTTGTTGGGTTGAATTACCCAAATTCTAATAATAGTATAATATAATTTATATCAGCATCAATTTGGAGTTGTTTTTTTATGGGAGGACATGGTAAATTCTCAATTAATGTTTGGAGCAATGGAGTTACTGTATTTGTGAAGTGATGACCATTGTTATTACTAATTTAGTTGTGTATTTGGGAAGCTGAGGTCATTTTTGAGGTATGATGATCCAGGACCAGGACCTCTTATCTGCTAAGAATTTAAAGGTATTTTATCCAAAAAAATGAGAGTTTGCTACAGGTTGCTTGTGTATTTGCATTGGGGAACCCTTGAGGGAAGAAGGGCTTTAAGTTAGCTTTAGTGGCTCAAGAGATGTGCAAGGTTTGAGATGTCTGATGATCTTATGGGTGTGAGTTTTATGAGGCTTGATATTCTTATTTCTTATACCAAAATTGTTGTAAATTTTATTTGTCCAGTTTTTATTTTGTCTTTATAATTGAGAATGAATTGAGCTTAATTTAACCCCCAAAAGGAGCAAGTTTACCCAGTTCAGTTTAAGGAGTACTATGGACAAGTCTGCATTTTCTCGTATATCATTTACTCTGAATCACTAGAGAAACATGAGTAGAGAGAGAAGTAACAGAGAGAGAAATAGTGGGTGGGAGAGAGTTAGGAGTAGAGGTGAGGCAAGAGTGAGGGGTAGAGTGAGCTTCCATGAGGATCCTCGACGGACACACGCCAGAAACATGGATGAACAACAGCAAGGCTACAATCGAGCAAATTGGCGGGACAAGAAGGACGTATCATCATTTTATTTCACGTGATTTTCTGAGGACATCACAGAGAAGGACCTGTGGTATCATTTCAAGAAGTGGGGTGATGTGAGGGAGATTTTCATCTCTAAGCAAAAAAACAAAAACGGCAGGAGATACGATTTTGCTAGATTCAAAGGAGTGAAGGACGCACACAAGCTAGCAAGGGAGCTGGACCAAATGGTCATCGACGGACTGAAGATGTACGTTAACATACCCAAGTATGGGAGAGACATGGCGAGGATGGTAGCGGCACAACCTAAACCACAGAGGTATGAGGAGAAACATCAAAATACAGCAGCATATTGGAGACAACCTCACGCAACACCAGCTTCGACCTCGTACGTGGCAGTGGTGGCCAGAAACAAGCGAGGGGTTGGGCAATCGAAGGAAACACACATTCAGCATCACAACCGTGTCCCCTCCCTATCATCAATACACCTTGACATATCACTGAATGACAAGAAATGGTTCAGTGAAGCTTGGGTAGGGCGGCTGAAAAACCGTGCGTGGTTTGATAGAGTTGAAGACGACCCATTGTGGGATTTCGGAGCAGACATAACTCCGAAGTACATGGGGGATGACATGGTGTTGTTACTTGGGCTTACGGATGCTAAAGCCGAAAGAATGATGCAGGAGGCACGAGAGGGAGAAGAGTCCATGTTCTACTCGTTGGAGAAATGGAATCCGAGCCTACGTATGGGTCAAAGACTAACTTGGGTCCAATGTTGGGGAATTCCTTTGCTAGCTTGGGATAAGACGTACATCCAAAAGATTGTCGCTGCTATCGGGGATTTGGTGGATGTCGATGACGATGTCGACGCAGCTCGAAGGGTGGACAGAGCACGAGTGCTCATTCGCACTCCATGGAGCCCCGCAATACAACACACGATAACTGTATACGTAGGTGGGGAGGTGTACAAGGTTCAGGTAGTGGAGAAATACAATCAAAGCATCGAGACATGCCACTGCCGGCGAAGGAGTGTTCTGTGGTCGTCGGAGGAGGTCAAGTCCGACGACAGCAGTATCAGAACGTCGGTATCAGGAATGAGACGTGCCCCATACAACGACGACGAGGCGCAAGCCATCACGGTGCCGCCAAACACGGCTGGCCGACGACGGACCTTTTCCGACTTCAGTATCAGGAGAGACGACCTCGGGACAGCGGCTATACCCAATGGTCTAACCATACACCTTAGTCCGCTGGGTAACTGCTTTAACCCGAGGGTAACGGTCACATGCATAGATAAGGACGAAGACCAGGTGGCACGTCAGGGGTTGGTGGCAAATGAGATGAGCCCAGTCAAAGAAAGGTGCAAAATGTATGGAGCACAGGCTGTCGGGAGAGTGGGTTCAAATGAGGAGGCAAACTTTTTTCACAAAAAAGGAAATATAGTAGCTGGAAAAGAAGGTGACATGGCAGTGGTGCAGGAGTTTTCTGGGGTGGAGACACGAGACTTACATCAGGATGAAGGAGTGGGTAATAGTGGGTTGGACTTTCCTATCCACACCCCCACTAAAGCAAAAGGCCATATTAGTAGCAGCCCACAACTAAAAAAGAGTGCACTCAGCAGCAACAGAGAGGATTCAAATGAGGAGGCAAACTTTTTTCACAAAAAAGGAAATACAATAGATGGAAAAGAAGATGACGTGGCAGAGGTGCAGGATTTTTCTGGGGAGGAGACACGAGATCTGCATCTGGATGAAGGAGTGGGTAATAGTGAGTTGGGCTTTCCTATCCACACCCCCACTAAACCAAAAGGCCTTATTAGTAGCAGCCCACAACTAAAAAAGAATGCACTCAGCAACAACTGGAAGATTCGGGCTCTTCAAATGAGGAACTTTGTGACACAACCTCACAATTAAAAATAACGACCATACAGTGGACCCAAAGTTCAAAAGGAATGCACACAAGTACAGCATGAAATGGTGAATGAAAAGGATGGGAAGAATCAGTTGGAGGAGGTAGCAGTTATATGGAACATGGCTCAAGAGTTGGGGGCAACATGTGAGATAGAACATGGGGAGATAATCAATAAAATAAGGGCAATGGAGGATTGAGATAGGAAGGAGGCAGAGAGATTGGGAGATAGAAGTCATACCCCATGAATATTATCTCTTACAATGTCAGAGGTTTAGGGAGGGGGATAAAATGGGCTGCAATTAGGAGAATGATCAAGGAAGAACATATTGATATGATATGTATCCAAGAGACAAAGAAGGAGAACATTGACAAGAGCATATGCCAAGCATTGTGGGGGGATGCTGAAGTGAGTTGGGAAGTGCAGCCTGCATCTAACACAGCAGGAGGGATCTTATGTATGTGGAGTGAAGAAACTTTCAAACTACAAAGCAAAGTCATTAGAGGAGGTTTTATTTTGCTGAGAGGCCAATGGCTTAAGGAGGACTAGCAAGTCCATATTGTTAGCATTTACTCACCATGTGATATTCAGAATAAAAGAATCTTATGGGAAAATATCAAGCAGCTGAGAAATTCACACAATGGGGGACTATGGTGCATTTTGGGTGATTTCAACAATGTAAGAAGTCCATCAAAGAGGCTGGATCATTGTCAGAGTGGGGAGGGGGATAATAACATTAAGGAGTTTAATGAATGAATTGATGAAATGGAGGTAGAGGATGCGCCTTGGTGGGAAGAAAATTCACTTGGTTTTGACCGAATGGATCTGCTAGAAGCAAGCTCGACAGATGAACGACAATTTACATTCATAGGAGGCAGGCACTTGTTGCATAGTGTCATAATAGCAAATGAAGTGGTGGAGGAAGCTAAGAGAAGTCAAAAACCTTGCCTTGTGTTCAAAGTTGTTACATTTAGAGAGAGATAGAGAACTGATAGAAATCATAATTGTGTTTTCATTATTGATTTGATGATTACAACAAAGGTCTATATATAGAGCAGAGTTCACAATGAGGCCTAACTCTGACTCTAACAATTACTAACTGATTCTGTTAGTAACTAACAGAATCACAGCATACTAACTAACTAAGAAGAGACAACTAATAGTAACCACAAACAGTTTTTACAACTAACTGAAAACTAACTGAATTTAAGACTTCTCTCTAACACTCCCCCCACAAGCTCAGGAGTACTAAGTACTCTGAGTTTGGAGCGGAAGTTGTAGAACAAATGCTTGCTGAGTGATTTGGTGAGTATGTCAGCAACTTGGAGTTGTGCAGGAATGTAGGAAACAACCAAAGACTTGTTCAGAACCTTTTCCCTCACAAAAAAAATGTCTAATTCCATGTGTTTCGTTCTGGAGTGAAGCACAGGGTTGTGACTAATAGCAACAGCACTTTGGTTGTCACAATAGATAACTGGAGGAGGGATGGGAACTTTGAGCTCATGGAGAAGAGACTGGAGCCATAGAACTTCAGATGCAGCATGTGCTAGGCTCCTGTATTCGGCCTCTGCACTAGATTTAGCAACCAGAGTTTGCTTTTTAGACCACCAGGACACAAGATTAGGACCAAAAAAGATACAAGCACCTGAAGTGGACCTCCTATCATCAATATCAGAGGCCCAATCTGCATCACAGAAAGCATTAATGCTGAGAGGGGCACTGGTGGTGGCAGGCAGAAGGGTGAGACCATGATCAATGGAGCCCTTTAAGTATCTTAAGATCCTTTTGACTGCACTCCAATGAGAGACCAGTGGCTGAGCGAAAAACTGACACACCTTGCTGACTGAGTATCCAAGTTCAGGTCTGGTAATTGTAGCATACTACAGGGCTCCTACAATGCTTCTGTACAGAGTGGGGTTGTCAAAGGGGTCAGCACCAGTTTTGGACAACTTAAGATTTGCAGGTAAAGGAGTGGAAATCCCTTTGCAGTCTTCCATGCCTGCTCTGTGAAGTATATCTCTAATGTATTTAGCTTGAGATAAATGAAGAGCACCAGATGGAGTAAGCTTGCATTCTATGCCCAGAAAGTACTCAAGAGTGCCAAGCTGCTTAAGAGAAAAGGTAGCATTCAACTTGTTCACAATGAGGTTAATAGCAGTGTTGGAGGAATCCGTGATGATTATATCATCTACATAAATGAGAATAAGCAGGCAGCAGCCATGTTTGTTGAATATGAGAAGAGAGGGATCACACTTGGATTGTTGAAAACCAAAGGAGATGAAAGTATTTGTCAAACTCTCATACCAAGCCCTTGGGGCTTGTTTTAAACCATATATTGCCTTGTGAAGTTTGCATACAAGAGTGGATTCACCCTGAATAAAGCCTTGAGGCTGTTGCATGTAGACATCTTCATGGAGTTGCCCATTAAGAAAGGCATTGTTGACATCAAGTTGAATAAGGGGCCATTTGGAGGTAAGAGCAATGGTGAGGACAGTTCTCACTGTGATTGGTTTCACCACTGGAGAGTAGGTGTCACTGTAATCTTGACCATATTTCTGGTTGAATCCTTTGGCGACCAAGCGTGCTTTATATTTGTGTATGGTACCATCCGGGTTCTCTTTGATCCTGAAAATCCATTTGCACCCGATGGCTCTTTTATGAGGAGGAAGAGGTACCAAGCTCCATGTTTTGTTAGCTTGAAGAGCTTGATACTCTTGTTGCATAGCTTCAGTCCAGTGGATAGATGAAAGAGCTTGCTGCACAGTGGTTGGTTCAGTGGTTGTTAGATTGATTGTGGGAAAGAGATTAGGTTTGAGATGGCCAGTTTTGGATCTTGTAAGCATATGATGGGTGTTGGTTGTAGGTGAAGGAGAGGAAGTGGGAGTGGAGTTAGGATCAATGGTGGAGGAAGCTGTGGAGGGTAAGGTTGGAGTTGGAGAGGCAGAGGCACTGATGTATGGTGAAGATGTGTGGCTGGGAAAGGTAGTTGGTGTGTTTGGTGTGAGATTGTTTGGTGTGTGAGGAGTTTGTTGGGGAATATGGTTGACAACTCCAAGGGGAGCTGCTGATGTGACTGTTTGGTTAGGAGAGCAGGTGGTAGGTGGAGTGATTTGATAAGGGAAGTGCTTCTCATTAAACAACACATCCTTGGAGATATAGATGCGGCCAGACTTATTGTCAAGACACTTGTAACCCCTGGTAGAATAGCCCAGAAAGATGCATTCTTTTGACCTGTATTGGAACTTAGGATTGTTGTAAGGGGTTAGAAGAGGATAACAAGCACAACCAAAGGCTCTGAGGAAGTTATAATCAGGAACATTATTGAATAGAACTTTGAGGGGAATGCAATGATTATGAGATGCAGGGAGTCTGTTTATGATGTACACAGCAGTATGAAAAGCATGGTCCCAGTAATGATAAGGGAGAGAGGAGTGGGAGAGTAAGGAGAGGCCCATCTCCACAATGTGCCTATGCTTTCTTTCGACCACACCATTCTGATGGTGGGTGTGAGGGCAGATAATGCGATGAATGATTCCTAACTGACTGAGATATGATGTAAAACTTCTAAATTCACCCCCCCAGTCAGATTGAATGGCTTTTATCTTAGTGTTAAGCTGTAATTCAGCTAATGCTTTGAATTGTTTGAAAATAGTAAGTGTTTCTGATTTGTCATGAAGAAAATAGACCCAAATATATTTGCTAAAAGCATCAATGAATGAGATGTAGTATTTGTAGCCCATAGAGGACTGCATGGGGGCTGGACCCCATAAATCACAATAAATTAACTCAAGAGGAGAATTATAAGTGCTTTGAGACAGTTGGGAAGGCAATCTGTGTGACTTGCCCAGACAACAAGAGATACAAAAATCAGTTTTGTTTTTATTGAATGTAGGCATATTACATGATTTCAAGACATTATTCATAGTGTCTAGATTTGTATGGCCTAGCCTGTGATGCCATTGAAAATACAAGTCATTGTGACTAGTTACAATAGAATGAACAGAATGGTGTCTAGAAGAGAGACTAGAAGTAGTTGATGACTGAGAGTGAATGGGATAAAGTCCAGCCTTGTCCAATTTTCCTTGAAGCAAGATTTGATCATTGTCCTGAGATTTCATGACAAAGTGAGATGGATGAAATTGAATGTATGCATTATTATCAGATGCAAATTTTGAAACACTGATCAGATTTTTGTTGATGCTAGGAACATGCAAAACATTATTTAAATGCAATGTATGATGAGGATGAGAAGGTGAAGGAAAAGCATAAGAGGAAATTCCAGTGACACGCAAACCTTGACCATTGCCAAGGAATATGTGCTCAAGGTGAGAAGGAGGAGGAGCAGAGCCTGGAGGAGGTTGCATGAGAGTAACATGCTGAGTAGCAGCTGTGTCAAGATTGTTGTTCATGGTAGGGTGCATGGCATAACCAGTGAAATTGGTCTGAGGTGCATATCCAGTGAAGTTGGCCTGAGGTGCTGCGTGCTGCCACTGAGGGTTACTTTGAGCCCAATTGTTGTTATTTGGTGTAGTGTTCCTTACATACTGATAAGGGTTGCCATGAACATAAGGTTGATTGCTTCCATAAGCAGCATTAAACCTGTGATAACAGTAGGAAGCATCATGGCCTGTGCGATGACAGACTTGACACTGAACAGTGGAACGACCCCCACGACCACCACGATTGCCACGGCCATTTCTTCCTCCACGGCCTCTAGATTGATTGTTGTTCTTGAAATTGTTGTTTTGAGAGTCGTAATTGCCTGAATTTGAGTTCCCAGTTGTCCAATTGGCTTGAGGAGCAATCTGGGTTTCTGTCGCAGAATTAGGGTTCACAGAATTGGGGGTTTTTGAATTTGGCTGAGATTGAGTAAAATTGAGGGATGCAGCTTCTTCAGTGATACGCGCCTTGTCCAATCGCTGCTCATGAGCCAGAAGAAGGGCCCTAATTTCCTCTAAATCAAACCATTCGATCTTTGAGTTGATTAGGGTTACGAGACTTTCAAATTCATTAGGAAGACCTTCAAGAATCACATCAAGTTGATCTTGAAGGGAAACAGACTCACCAATTGATGTCAACGAATCTGAAATGTGTTTGATTTTTGCCAAGAATTCAGAAATTGAAGATGATCCTTTCTTCGTGGTGCGTAGCTGAGTTCGCAATTGTCGCGCCTGAGCCTTGGTTTTCGATTGAAAGGATTGATGGATATTTTCCCAGAGTTGGAATGTGTGCTTGCAACCAATGACAGAAGGAAGAATGGCAGGGGAAAGAGATGATTGCAGCCATGCTAAGAGGAGCTGGTCCTGTAATTCCCAATTGCTGAAAGCTGGGTTTTCAATATTGGCAAGGCGATCGTGTTCCGAAGCGTATTGAGGAGGTATCTCAGGAGTGACACAGAAACGATGAAGGCGATGAGCCCTTAGGACTGGTTCAATCTGTTGCAGCCATACAAGATAGTTTGTTGCATCTAATTTGACAGAAATCTTGTAGTTGAAAGAAGATAGAGGTGTGATTGTTGAGTTGGGTGTCGCCAAGATTGGTGGTGTACGAGGTGTGTGAGGTTGGGAATCCATTGAAGAAGGGAAGATTCAGAGGAAAGAGGAAAGAGGAAAGAAAAGGAGGATCTTGCCACGCTTGTGGAAGAATCAGAAGGCTCTTGATACCATGTTACATTTAGAGAGAGATAGAGAACTGATAGAAATCATAATTGTGTTTTCATTATTGATTTGATGATTACAACAAAGGTCTATATATAGAGCAGAGTTCACAATGAGGCCTAACTTTGACTCTAACAATTACTAACTGATTCTGTTAGTAACTAATAGAATCACAGCATACTAACTAACTAAGAAGAGACAGCTAATAGTAACCACAAACAGTTTTTACAACTAACTGAAAACTAACTGAATTTAAGACTTCTCTCTAACAAAAGTTGATTATGAGAAGGCATATGACTCAGTTTCATGGGAGTTTTTGAAATACATGATGAGAAGGATGGGTTTTTGCCCCAAATGGATCCAATGGATTGAGGGGTGCTTATCATCTGCGGCTGTTTCGATTCTGGTGAATGGGAGTCCTCTTGAGGACCTTTGACCTTGCATCAGGTCTCAAAATTAACTTTGCAAAAAGCAGTTTTGGAGCAATTGGTATGCCAGAATCGTGGAAGCAAAATGCAGCTGATTTCTTGAATTGTAGCCAGTCCATTCCTTTTGTTTACTTGGGGATACCCATTGGGGCAAACCCAAGGCGGTGTCAACTGTGGGATCCCATCATCAATAAGTGTGAGAGGAAATTAGCAAACTGGAAGCAAAGACATCTTTTGGGGGAGAGTTACTCTTATACAGTCAGTCTTAACATCTATTCCCATTTATTTTTTCTCATTTTTCAGGCTTCCTAGAAGGGTGGTGGAAAGGTTGGAGTGCATACAACGCAGATTTCTTTGGGGTGGTGGACTTGACCAAAACAAGATTGCTTGGGTCAAATGGGAGACAATTTGTCTTCCAAAAGAAAAAGGGGGGTTGGGAATCAAGGACATCAACAACTTCAACCTTGCACTGCTTGGCAAATGGAAATGGAGTTTATTCCAAAATCATAGAGAATTATGGGCTAGGGTATTGGAGTCAAAGTATGGTGGTTGTAGGAGCTTAGATGAAGCATCACGAGATACTAATGATTCCATATGGTGGAGGGATTTAAAAATGGCTCTTCACCATCCGCAACAGGAAAATGCTTTTCATAATGGAATGGTGTGGAGGGTGGGGTGTGGTGATAGAATTAAGTTATGGGAGGATAGGTGGATTGATGGTGAGGCAACATTACTAGCCAAATACCCTAGGTTATACCTCAATTCCTGCCAACAGAATCAGCTCATTCAGCAGATGGGAGCTCATAAAGACACAGGGTGGGAGTGGGATTTCAAATGGAGGAGACACTTGTTTGACAGTGAATTAACTATGGCTGCTAGTTTCCTAAATGATGTGGTAGGCAGCCAAATTCAACCTAATAGAAGGGATGATTGGGCTTGGAAACCAGATCCAAGTGGCCAATATTCAGCAAAAAGTGCCTATGATGTGTTGAAGGGAGATCTAACAAAGGGGAATGATGATGCAGTTTTCGAAGAACTATGGAAGCTAAGGATCCCAACCAAAGTTTTAGTTTTTGCATGGAGATTACTTAGAGATAGACTGCCAACTAAAGTAAATTTGCGAAGGTGACAGGTGGAAATTAATGATTCAAGATGCCCATTTTGTAGGAGCATAGAGGAGAATGCAGCACACTTATTCCTTCACTGCAGCAAAATTCTCCCTATATGGTGGGAATCTATGTCATGGGTGAATATTCTTAGTGCTTTTCTGCAGAACCCAAGGCAACATTTCTCCCAACATGTGACTGCTGTGGCTGACGGAATTCGGGCTAATAGGTGGAGGTGTTGGTGGTTGGCTTTTACATGGTCTATATGGCTGCTGAGGAACAAGATCATTTTCTCCAATGACACCTTCAATGGCAATAAATTGATGGAGGATGCTATATTCTTATTGTGGACATGGCTTCGAAATTTCGAGAAAGATTTTGTAATTCATTATAATCATTGGTCATCTAATCTTAGAGATGCTTTTGTGTATTAGCCGAGGGTAGAAGCCATAGGTTTCTGGTAGCTTTATAATACTGTTACTTCCCAGATTTTGGTTCCCATCGAGACTGTTGTTAGTCTGATTTATGGAACCAATTGACTGGATCTTTATGTAATCATTGTACCTCTGGTACTTGGATATATATATATATATATATCTTTGCTGACCAAAAAAAAAAAAGGAGTACTATGGCTATATGCTAAGATGATGTGCGATCTTAACACACCCTTTGCTGCTTGGATTGGATATTTGGAGCATGTAGTTTGTTGGATTAGACATTGCAGGTGGCCCATTGTTAACGCTGGATAAGTTTTGATACCATGTCCAATACCAAGTTATAAGTAACTGAGTTTAACTAAAAGCTAGCTTGAGATGAGGTGGGGGTGTTCCTCAAAGCTAGTTGTAGAGTAGTTTGCCCATATACCTAGACGATGTGGGGTCTTCAAAGCCTTTTATGTGTGATAATCAGTGCTTATGGTGGTTTGCTGTTTCATGAGATGAATTTTCAAGTAACTTGAGTACTCTATTCCTTTCTTGAAATTATAAAAATTTATTCATTCATTGTTTATTTTCTGAAATTTTTCAATGTTTCTATATCATGTATGTCTAAAATGTAGGACTTGATTGCTGGATTTGACCAAGAAGCAGCTGCTATAGTCATGGCACGCCAAGTCTCTTTTAAAATGGAAACAGAGGTTAGTGCTGGATGTTTCCTTCACTTATGTTGTATTTGGATAAATGTATCAACCTGCTGTGTGCGTGTGTGTGGAAGGGATCCACTTATTGCTGAAGTCATGAACATTTACTTTGCTTCATAATTTTTTGTTGAATAAAAATTTAATATACCTTATTGTTGAATTACGAAATATTATCTTGACCCTGCATATTAAATTTTTGATAAATCACACATTCATGGGTGTTAGAGATTATGTAAATATTTTAATTGGTGATATTATGAGCCCTATCTAATTATGGCAAATCGGTAATTAGGATAACTGTTATCCATTGTATTTATGTCTCCCATTATAAATAAAGTCCTCCGGTGAGTATATTGGACACATGTATTTGTCTCTTTCTGCATGGTTTGTCCTTGGTGATTTTTTTACTTCTGGAAACTGTATTCCTTCTCCAGTTTCTGGTCTCAGTCTTCGTTCCTGGCCATGTGCCTCATTCCAGCTGCCCTTTTTCTCCTGTTCAGATGTTTAGCACTATTCCCTGCTCTGACCACTTTTTCAATGTGTTTTCTGGACATCATCACTAGGATCAACATTGTTGTCCCTGGGAGTTTCGTGGCCATTTGGGCTGTGACATGCTTATATGTGCATCTAGGCTGTGACTTCCTCCTCACTGCATTGTCAGCCATGTGTGGCTGTGTGGGTCATTTTTTTCTGGCCTTTGCTAATGCGGCCAGACTTATCTCTGCTTGCTCATGTCTGATCTGTGTTTACTTTGTCTGTTTGGGGTCTTGCACCACTCTTCTCTTCACTTTTGGGGCTGTTGGTTTATTTTCTCCTAGGTTTGCTGATGCTGACCCATGGTGGGTTTTACTTCTACATCTGGATGCCCTCCCAAGGCTGAGATGATTATTTTTACCAACTATGTTAGTGTTCTGTTGTATATTGACAAGTTGGACAATCCATTATACCTGGGTTTTGACTTCAAGCTTTGGCTCAACAGACAGGATCACAAGATTATTTTGACCACCTCACCATGAAGCCCAATTTTGTTGTAGTTGCTAATCTCCCCGAGTGGAATAAGATCAATGACGAACTTTGTAGCATAATCAAATTCACTATTCATTCCTCTTGGATGCATATTCTTCACGCTCACGAGACATGTGGAATTATTGGGGAGTGTCATAAGGTTTGTATGGGGTTTGCCAAAACCTCATAAGTATTATTGCCCCCTGACGACTTTATTCCTATGGTTGATTATTTAGGCAAAATTCTATTGCACTTCATGACTTTAATGAACTCCTGCTACCTGTTGATACCCCTGCCAAGTGGCATGGGCAGCGTCTTTTTCATGCTGTGGGCTTTGTATGTGCCCTTTTGAACTGTATATCTGGTCCATCCTGTTGGATGAACCAGCCAAATCAACTGGTGATTGTGAACATGACTCTGGTCAGTTGATTCTTCTGCTATGGTTATGGGTCACCTGGGCAGCCCATTCCCATTCTCATTTCCAAGCCCAAAGACCTACAATTCTATTCCCACAGGTCCAAAGTGAAAGGAGGCGCCAATGAGGCGAGTCAGAGAAACAATTAGAGGAAAGAGAAATGGGATTTCCAAGCCCATATACGTATTGGGCTATGGGATTTCCTCCATATCGGGGAGATTATGCTCTTATTTTCCTCTTAAGAACACTTTCAGTTTAGTTCAATAATACTGTCTCCCTCTTGGATAGGAATTGATCTTATCACTTGGTCTCTGATAACAGTGACTGTGTCTCACAAACCAGGAAAATCATGTTCAAGTTTGAAAATGCTTTCTCCTTGAATAAGTGGATCCCCTCCATGTGTGTGCAACTTAATTTACAGAACTAAAAATGCATTATAATTAATTACTGCATGTTATAGATATAGATACCACATTCAGAAAAAGTATGTATGGAAGTATTTTGAAATTATTCTGTTAATTGAAATTTTAAAATAAAATTGTGCAAGAGGAAAAAAAATCCAACAACATTGAGTTTACCCAGCTAATAACTACATTACCGCATGAAAAGTGGCATGGGGTTTCCTTTTTTTTCACCACTGGAGTTGAAACCGCCACCAAAACCACCACCGTGACTAGATCCTCCATGGAAATTAGAAAAACTTTCAGGTTCCTGTTTGTTTGGGACTGTTTGAGCTTGCGTGTAGTTGATAGAGGGAGATTCAGAGAGAGATTGTTTGAACTTGTTCAAACAAGTTTCATGAGTGAGAAGAAGCACTTCAACCTGTATGATAGGCTGAGGTTCAAACTTACTCTCAATGATCACAATGATCGAGTGATAATCTGAAGAGAGACCTTCAAGGATAGAATCGATATCCTCCTGAAGCATAATTGGACTTCCTACTGAAGCAAGGGAATCATAAATGGCTGTGATCTGCGACAGATACTCATGCATCGACTTGACTCCAAGCGTCATAGATCGGAGCTGTGTTTGAAGCTGACGTGCAGTTGCTCACGTTTGCTTATGGAAATAATCGTGAATCCGCTTCCAGACTTTGTATGAATGAGCGCATCCGAGCACTCGAGAGAGAATCAGCATAGAGAGCATTGATTGAAGCCACGTTAGGAGAACTTTATCCTGTTGCTCCCACATTTCATACTCAGGATTTTCTATTCCTGCTTCCGATCATCTTGAGAAAGAAATCATAACGGAATCTGAGGATTGACTACAAATCACTGAAGGCAATGAGATTTAATAATCGGCTCAACTTGTTGACGCCAGAGAAGAAGAGTTGAATCATCGAGTTTGTGTGAAATTGAGTTAGGAAAGGAGGAGGTAGTGAGAAACGCATTCTGTTGAGAAGCCATGGAAGATCTCACCAAGCTCTGGATACCATATTAGATATCTAACAGAATCATAAAAGAGATAAGAGAGATATTTGAGAGAGAGAGAGAAAGTCAGTAAAGAGAAGGGTAAAATGATATTAAGCCACTGAACTCCGTAGTACAGTTTGGTATATGTAGGCTAGAAAAGTTAGTTATAACAACTAACTAACAAACTCAAGTAGTAAACTAACTCACTTTAACCGAGAGTGCAGTTGAATACTGCAACTCTCTGTACATTACTCTAATAAAAAGAAACAAGAACTACAGTGAATTGAAACCCATTATACTTTTGTATAGTTGAAAAGTACATTGACATAAAGAATCAAGAGTCTCAGAAGTATTCTTTGCCACTTGATACACATGACACACAGTCACACACCTGTAGTGGTGAGAACTGAGAACCTGCTTATCTCTTTCTCACTTATCTGCTTGATTTGGTTTTGTGCTCTTTTAATGTTGTAATGTTTTGTAATGATGTGATTCTGGAATCAGGCTGAATTCGATCCTATCAGATGGTTGGACAAGGCATTGATAAATTTGTGTTCTCGGTTTGGGGAATTTCAAAAAGACACTCCATCTTCTTTCAGTTTGTCTCCCAGGTTGTCAATATTCCCTCAATTTATGTTTCATTTACGACGCTCTCAATTTGTTCAGGTATGTGTTGTGTATTGTCGGAGCTATATAAGTTTGTGATATTTGCCAGTGATATTTGGTACTTCAATGTTTACTTATTTTCCTTAATTATATTTATCACAGGTCTTTAACAACAGCCCAGATGAGACTGCTTACTTTAGAATGATACTGAACCGTGAAAATGTTACAAATTCTGTTGTCATGGTTCAGCCTTCGTTGATTTGTTATTCATTCCATGCTGGTCCTGAACCAGCTCTTCTTGATGTTGCGGCCATTGCGGCAGATAAGATCCTGCTTTTGGATTCATTTTTCACTGTTGTCATTTTTCATGGTTCAACCATTGCTCAGTGGCGTAAGGCTGGATATCATAATGAACCGGAACATCAGGTATTCTTTGAAAATGCTATAGCTAATCTCAGAATAGTTATTCTATTTAGTTTTGTTCTGAGGTTTTTGTTGGAGAATTACAGTATCCAACTAATAGGGTCAATATATCACCAAGAAAGTGTAAGATTAATCATTGGTGAAATTGTTTCAGTATTTTTGTTAATTTCAGTGTTCTGGACAAATTATTGTAGATTATGGGCTTTACTTGATCATATTGGTTTAAGATTAAATTCAGTAAGGTGCTTGGGCTTAAGTTTATATTTTCAGGTATAGGGTTATGTTTGCTGCATTGCAAGGTTTTAATAAATATGGCAGCTCCTTGGCTGCAGTTGGGAATCAGTTTTATACTACTTGAGCCTTATTTTATTTTCTGATTTTTTGTCATTCATGTCTTAACTCTTGAATGCAAAATCCAATATCCGTGCTATGGCCTGTGTCAAACCAACTTGATAATTGGAGTTGGTCTTCGGACACCATTCCCAGTTCTTTGTAAGCTTCTATCAGTGTTTTCTTGAGGTCATAATGTCTGGAATTTGCACTGCGTCACCAATGCTCTTACCTTCACTTTGACAATATATTTTATTAAGTCACTATATTTTGCAGGCATTTGCTCAATTGCTACTAGCTCCTCATGATGATTCAGATTTAATAATAAAGGAGAGATTTCCTGTGCCTCGCCTGGTTGTTTGTGATCAGCATGGCTCTCAGGTTACCCTCTATTCCTTCTTACCACTGATCATCTGGTAATACAAATATACAATAGAGTTGGCTTGCTTGCTACTGTTGTTTATTCATTGCTACTAACTAATTACCCTTTTCATTGTTTTTTCATAAAACATCTTCCCGGAATTATTTTTCTCAATTTTTTCTTTTCGTTTTCCTCTTTTTGTATTTCACTCAGCACTTCTGTACATGTACACCCACTAAGAACTCCAAGTATTCTCAATTTTTTCTTGTCTTTCTCCCCGAAATATCATAATTTCTTTTAATAATTTATGCAGTTGTAATAATAAGAATTATAATTTAAAGGATATATTATGAATTTTCTACCTGTTTAAATATATGCATTTCTAAATTTGCTATGTACTTTCTAGGTTCTCCATGGCTTGGATTGATTGCTTTCAATAATAGACTCTTACATACAAATTAAAATTTTCTTAAGGTTAAGCATGCTTGTCAATCATTGGACCTCTTTCACACACTGACAACATTATAATGAATTGCAGCTTTGTTCATTTGCTTTAAGTAACTGATGTATAAACCCTTCCTAGCCACTCAGAGGTCCAATGATTGACTAGCTTGCATTAAAATTTATGGGTGAGGAAGAACTTTTCATGCCCTGGTTTTCTGTGGGTAATGGTTTCCTTAAGATCCAAAGCAAGGAAAAAAAAGACAATTCACCTATCAGTTTTTTTATCGAAGGCCTTCACTAAGCAAATTGTTTATACGTGCTCAGAATAATTCAGTTATTTTGTTCCTTGGAATATGGCTGTAATTTAAGATGTGGCCCATATGCTTTGAACTGGCTTTATGCATATTTGTATTTTTCTAGTTTGACTTTCTCCATTTGTTTTCTGTTAATCTAAGATGTCTGATGTTCCTGTACTGATGTCCATGTTAATCACGTGCAGGCTCGATTTCTACTAGCAAAGTTAAACCCTTCTGCTACTTATAACACTGAATCTTATAATCCTGGAGGGGATATTATCTTTACCGATGATGTTAGCTTTGAGGTCTTCCTGGATCACTTACAGAGATTAGTAGTTCAATAAAATTACAGTTTTACCTTGGACTTTTTATGTAAAATTTTCCTTCGATTGCTGCTTGTACATTACCTTCATTTTAGTATGCTGTTATAATTTCCAATTTTGTGCAAAATGTTGTAATTATTTGGAATCATGCATTCTCAAATCGATGACATGAGTATTAAATCTATTGTCTAGTTTTGTGACAGGTGGAATATTGTTTGGTGGTTGCACAGTTTTATAAATACTATTGATTATAAAATCACGAGTCATTAAGACACGGAATCCACAAATTTGTATAATCTCCAACAATTTTCAATCATTAATGTCATGCTTGGTTTAGAGAACGGAAATAGAAGTTTTTTTTTTTTTTTTTTAATTATTAAGGTGTAAGGTGTGAGACTTACATGAAACACAATTTCTTCTGCATTTCTCTCCTTCTCCCTTCAACCAAATAGTCTAAGGGAGGTTGTAATTAAAAGGGTGTGTTAAAAAATATGTTGTTGGCATGTTTCTTAAATTAAAAAAGGTGTGGTCTTCTCATGTTGAAGGAAAGGAGTGGGATGTTGGAAGAAAATGGATTGGACTCTACCCATCACACAAGGCTCTACTCATTAAGATTACTTCCACAATAGGTTGTTTCTTCGTAAATCTCAAGCACCACCCCCATTTTTTATTATTTGGAATGTAAAATTATATTCTGGATTATCCTTTCAGAAATTAAAAGAGGGTCATACATGAAATTTATGGGGGTGAAGGAAAAAACAGCCTTGGCTATGTTAGGCCAGGGTCCAAAACCTATGATAATTGAATCGTGTCTTGAATCATTTATCTTGTGTTTAGATGAAGCATAGGAGGAGAATTCATTTTTTTCAAGGAATTTAAAATGATTCATGATAAAATAACTTATTTGGATAGAATATTTGAAATGAGATTTAATTTATGGTATTTTTATGAATAATTTTGATTGACTAAAATAGTGGAATTTCAAATTCTCTCAAAATATAGAATTTAAATTTTTTTCCGGAGATACTCACTTTAACTCACATTCTTGTTCGTAACTCTTTTTTGTTCAACACTCACAATTACGGGTGACCAAAGTTTTTATAGCCAATATCGACATAAGTTGTTTTTCACTGACGTTAGTCGAGGTTTTTTCCGTTAGAATTTTTTTGTATGATGTCAACTAAAGTTATTTTTTGCTGATATCGGCTAAGATTTTTTAGGTGATATTGATTAGGGTTATTTTCTCATTGGCGTCATTCAGGGAAATTTTTGCTAATGTTGACCAAGGATTTTTTTGGCCGTTGTCATCCAGGTTTTTTCAGTTGA
Organism: Glycine soja; assembly: GCF_004193775.1. Taxonomy (NCBI): domain Eukaryota; kingdom Viridiplantae; phylum Streptophyta; class Magnoliopsida; order Fabales; family Fabaceae; genus Glycine; species Glycine soja. Next base: position 9,177,510 of record NC_041017.1, read on the forward strand.
TGTTGACCAATGATTTTTTTTGCCGACGTTGGCTAAATTTTTTCTACTGACATCGGTCATGACTAACTTTTGAGCAAACACCTATTAGGGTTTTTCAGTTGACATTAGCTAGGTTTTTCCAGCCAACATTAGCCAAAGTTATTTTTAGCCAATATCGGTTAAGGTTATTTTTTAGCCGATGTTAGCTAGGGTGTTTTGGCTGATGTCAACTAGATTTTCTTAGCCGACGTTGGTTAGAATTTTTTTGCTGACATCGACTAGGGTTTTCTGGCTGACATTAGCCAGAGCTATTTCTTAACCACATTAGCTAGGTTTTTTGGTTGATGTTGACTAGGATTTTTTTTGCTAACACCAGCTAGGTATTTTTGACCAACATCTGGCATGATTATTTTTAGTCAAAATCGACTAGGTTCTTACAGTTGACATCCACTAGAGTTTTTTCGGTCAACATCGATCAAAGCTATTTTTTAGCCAACATTAGCCAATACTATTTTATAGTCGATGTTGGGTAGGATTTTTTATCCGACATTGATCAAAGCTATTTTTTAGCCAACTTCGACTATAGATTTTTCAGCCAATGTTGACCAATGATGTTTTTTGGCCGACATTGGGTAGGTTCTATTGGTCGGCATCGACCAAGCTATTTTTTAGCTGATATTGGGTAGATTTTTTTGTCAACGCCTGCTAGGATTTTTTAGGCCGACGTTGGCTCAAAATAGCCTTGGTCAATGTCGTTCAAAAAGACCCTAGCCGGTGTTGGCCAAAAAAACCCTAACCGACGTTAGTAAAAAAAATCTAACCAACATCGGCTGAAAGATAGACTCAACCAACGTTAGCAAAAAAAATAACCCCAGTTGACAAATATTTCCGGCATACTTTGACAAAAAAAAACCCTATTTGATGTCGACCAAAAAATAGCCTTGGTTGATGTCGATTTAAAAACATCACTGGTTGTGGTTAGGCAAAACAACCCTAGTTAAAATTATCAATATTTTATATTTATAAATTATTAAAAATTGAAAATATTTTTTAATTATTTCAAAATTAGATTGTGTTTATTTTCTATAAAGTTTAATATTAAAATTTCATCTATTTAAAATATAAAATTGAAATTTTACATATGGAGGAAATTAAATTGCCCTATCTAAACAAAGAATTTAAAATGGAAGAAATTTAAATTGATTTATCCAAACAAAGCATTTGAAAAATGAAGGAAATTAAAATTAAAGCAATTCAAATTATAGGCATTTCAAATTCTTTGAAATTTTGAAATTTCTAATCCAAACACAAGGTTAAGGAATTGGTGCTGAAAATAATATATTAAGAAAAAAATGTACAGGCTAGAATTAGCAGACCCAGCAAAGACAAGGCTGTTTTGAGTAATTTACTTTTGATTACGAGTAATTACAAAATTAGCGAATTGAAATTTTGGCTCCTTTGAAACTACTAAGAAATGGATTCACTTCTAAAAGAGAGGATATAACACGGTAGCTTTTCATGGGAGAAAAAAATTTATTTGGTTCTCTTTCTAACTGGTCTTCCTATGATTTTACCTAGTGAGAGTGACCTGACTTACTAGTGTATGGTCTATCTTGTCATGTACTCCTAGGCGTCCGACAAGGTTTTTCACTGACATGGTCCCACATTGCATATAAGGTTGAGTCTTAGTACATTTGTTGCATAACACATGTGTATTGATCAATATTGGTTGGTTGAGTGATATTGCGTTTTGATTCTTGAGTATGTGAATGATGTAAAAATGTGTGAAACGAGTAGTGTTGAGATGTGATGTCACGCGATAAGTGGTGGAATGACGTGAGTTGTGTTTAAGTAAGTTGTATTTTATTTATATGATATGTATATTTATGTTGTTTTGTTTCTCTCTATTAGTTAGGAATGTGATAACTCACTCCCTTTGTGTTGTTTGTGTTTGGATCTTGTGATGATCTCGAACTTTGTGTTTGTGGGAGCAAATGGTTAAGTGCATAACTATGGAGAACCTCATGCTAGAGGACGATGGAACGCAATGCTTTGATAGGATGTGACATTAGGGCATGAGCTTTTGTTTTAAATGCAGGATGTTTTAAGTCGAAAATATTTCTAACAAGTTTTATTTGTAATGGTGAAGTGAATGTGAACTTTTTATCCACATGAACTCTGTTATGTTCATTGAATAAAATCTCATTTTATGTAATTCCGTATTTTCATGTATGCTATTATATAAATATGTATCGGGATAGAGGGTGTCACACTGGCAAAGTGGAAATGCAAGTTTAATAAAATGTGCTACATATTTCTGGGAAGCCATCTTAGAGGGTGTTTTGTGCGAGAATCATGATCATGTTCCTGCACTCTCCGAGCTTATCACACTGGCTTTTGTGCTGAAATTCAACAGTTAGGCAATTGAATTTCTTATGGAGTCGAAGAACTTGCACTGTGAGGATGAGGAGTTCCTTAGTTCTGCCTTTCCATCTAACTAAGTTCTCCATAGATGTTTAAATGTTTTGATTTAGGCTTGCTTGTTGTTGTATACTATGCATATGCCTATTAATAAATTATGTTTCTGAGGTTTCTTGTGACCTTGTCTATCAGTGGTGTGTGATTAATTAATGACCTAAAGAAAAGTATGGTATTGTCTGTTAAGATTTGAAGAATCATTAGTTACTCCATTTGATGATCAATGCTTTGTTTCCATTGTATGACTGAATAGTACCTTAGTCCATATTCTCGTCCTATGTCTTTACTTTTGTCTGCAATAGTGGTTTTCACTGTGTGGGATTTCATTTCTATAGTTCTGTATGCCAAAATCAGAGTTCTGAAGTTAGGTAGAGTTTCTTCATTGCACATTTACCACACTAGAAATGTTAAGGCAAAGTGATTTGTTCAGTAAGAAATGTCACACTTTAGGAATTAATAAACATACCATAGCTTTAAAAGATATCTACATCTACCACATTCCACTAATAATCAAAGATCCTCTTTTTAATCCCTAAACTAACACTTTAAAAAATTCTACTCACACTACTTATACATTAGACTAACTCATTAATTGTTTATAAACATTACAAGGTGTATTCCCATACAAGATGTTACTTTAAATGTTAAAAGGAGATTCCACTTGTTGATATGCTATTAGGTATCCCCCTTCCAATGATTCCACTTATTAAAAGGAAATGCAAGTTACATTAGACTAAAAACAAGTCAAATTGATATGCTATTAGGTATCCCCCTTCCAGTGATTCCACTTGTTGAGGCAGAACTAGAGGTGTCAGGGTACAAAAGAGTGTACTCAATGTTTGCAGGACCACGTCTATTCTTAAGCTTAAGGTCCCTATTCCTTTGCATGATCCTTGACTGAATCTCCTTTAGTTCTTGCTTGAACTCAGCAAACCTATTTTGAATCACTTCATTGTCTATCCAACCTGGTGATTGCTGGCACCCCAAGTAGACCTCATCACTAGTGTGTCGTGAGAGCACATCCACCAATGCCACTGCAAGACTCATCTCAAACCTATCAGGTAGCATCCCAAGGAAGAACTTATCTGGGTCCTTAAGGAACTCACCAAACTCCACTCTGCCTTCTAGAGGCACAAACTTCCGGCATAGCGTGGGGCGGTTTGGAGGGTAACCATTGTATGCATGTTGGCCATAGTTTAGAGATGCATGCTTGGCAGAAGCAATCCATATGAGGGTTGTTAGTGCCTCCACAAGGTTTGAGAGTGTTGTCAGTTGGTACCACCATGTGTCGTTGTGTTTGTCACCATGGCCATTTGTTCTAATCTCTGACCACCAGGCTTGGAGTTCAACATCACCCTCAATGGCCTCATTGTCTTTGTAGAAGAATGAGCAAAAGTCTTTGACCCATTCTTTGATGACTACCCATATTTCAAGTCCATCAGTGGCATAGGGATAGTCCAGCAATAGAAGTTGAATCCCAGTGGGGTTATTTATGTCTGGATCTTTTACAGCCATGCTCCTGCAATATTAGTTGTTTTTAGATTAGCACATGTGTGAAGGAGAAAGTAATAGAACCATGATATTTTCTCACTTGATTAAACTATTCACTTCATCCCTATAGTTCCAAATTCCAATTTTAAGTCCATATACTAGAAAACTGTAAGCTTTAGTCTCTACATATATCATTCCAATTGTTAACACCAAAGAAGACTTTCTGGCGATGTAAACAGCTACAAACTTTCTAATGATGATACACCATATTGCAAAAAAAAAAAAAACTATGTAGGGACTAAAACCTATCATTTTCTCATATAGGGGGGCTAAATTATAAATTTGGGACAAAACAACTATAGGGACCAAGTGAATACATTAATCTTATTGCTACCTTTTACTACACCTCTTTTACACATTGGCATTTTTATTTTAGGTTAAATAATAATATGGTTCTTATGTGTGTCACACATTTATGCATCAGTCCCTCTACAAAAAATAATTTTAGTCCCTATAAGGACGTATACTATAAGAACTAAAACTTAGAAAACATAGTAACAACAAAGACCAATGTATACTAATAAGAGTGCATAGGGGTTAAATTTATGTTTTCTCATTCGTTTAGGGTTCAATTCTTGAATGAGTGTCACTTATAGAGATTAGATAAGTAATTTAACCTTTCTTTTATGTATCACATATTTTTTGAAAGTTTAAACCTTGTAAACGAAGGTGGTGGTTTCTGATACCTTTTGAGTAGATCGGCAGGAAGTCCTTGTTCCTTAAATCTCCACTCTTTATAGAGGTCACATGATATCTGCATACAGATCTCACCAGGAAATAATATTCTCTCGAAAATTCCTCCTGAGTTTATAAGTATCAGTCTTGCCAATGCATTTATGTGCATGGTGTCTTTGAAATGTGGATTCAACAACCGATGGATTGGATGCATAACACTTAGCCTTCTTTTGGTGGCAATGATAAATGGTTCAATAACTGCATGGGTGTATAACCTACAAAAGTTTTCATTACAGAACACTTAAAAAGCCGTAAGTAATGTGGTGGTAATCGATAAAGTGTTAGTTGCTAAAGAGTCGCTAATTATCTCCCTTTTTCCCTCGTTACCCCATTACCTTATACCTTTACTTTTGCTTGTGAATTAATTAATTGTTTTCGGTAATAAAGCAATATTTCTTTAGCTTTTGAAGGCTCAATGTTTCACATACAAACGATCCTTTGTTTAATCAAGAATTCATTTTTCATTGACAAAGTCAGGAAAGATTCATTGGCCACTAGCAACCAACAAGAATGTTAGAAATGAATATTGGAAAAGGATAACCGTTTTTACAATTTTAATAATATGTAAAAGGATAATTATTGCCTCCTACAAAGAAAACAAATTTTGAGGAATTCTAGAGTATTAAACATGATTATTCACTTCACTTTTTTACATACTTGGCTTTACATCTATCAAAAGAAAGTCTTTTTCCTCTTTTCTCTCTATCTCACATGATTTGACATTTTACATGAGGTGCCGGTGGTGTAAAAGAAAGTGTATAAAACATAATGTGGAGCAAATTATGTTCAAGAATCTTTGTAGAGTTAAAATGAGTTACTAACTGTGATTGTGGAAGGATTTATAACTCACCAATGGCTAATTAGTTGATGGTAAACAGCATCATTAGCTAAAACATGAGCTTTAGCTAGCTGCCAAAGTGCTGCTTGTGTTCCCTGCTTGGCTGGAAGAAAAACTCTATGGATTTCAAGGTGAGGATATTGGCCTGGCAAGCTAAGTTCTATTGTCAATGGTTTAAGCATGCCATCACTCCTTAAGAATAGAAGAGTCCTGGATGCATAAGCACATACCCCATTTGCATTTATTCTGTTCAAATATGGAATGAGATAGTCATGGTGGTCCAGCATGAATATTCTTCCATGTTCCATTGCCTACACAATTTTGAAAGGAAAGAGAACAATATATAAACAACACCACCATTGAACAAAAACCGCCATAAACTACCCATCAATTAAGCAAAGGTGCTTTATTAAATTTTGCTATATTAACTATTATAATAGCATGCACGCAGAAAGTCTTAAGCTTTCTTTGGATAGATAAAAAGGGATGGAATGGAATAATACATAGCATAAAGAACTCACCACATACTTTATTCCCTTATAGCATACCCTTGAAACATAACATCACAAATAAACTCTAAGCTCAAAAGGACACCATTGGGCTTATTCCATGGTGGAATTCGACCCAACAGGACAAACTTAATGAAAAGAAGAAAAACAAATTCGAAAGCTTCTAAGGTTCACCTGCTCCTAAAGCTGAGGTTGGACATGCAGAACATGAGATATAATGTAACATCCCAATTTTTTAATCTAGATTAAAAAAGATTGTTATTTATAAATAAATAGAATTTTAGAAAAATGGTGAGATTTTATAAATAAATAAATAAGGAGATATAATTATTAATTAAAATAATGATTTGAGATAAAATAAAAAAGGTATTTCATTTATTTGTTTGATAGAAAATAAAATAGAGTTTGTTTTTATAAAATAAAAAAATAAATAAATATAGAGCAAATAATAGGCTGAATATCTTAGGTATAAATTGTTATGTTAAGTCAAGTGTCTCCTTTTGGCCTCATTTTCGTTTTTCCCCTTCTCTCAAAACCCTTTCTTTTTCCCGCAACCCACCAAATCTGTCTCAGAAAAATGACGATCTCGGACTCTTTCACCGTTGGATCGTCGTGAAATTTGAGTACCACGTTCGCAACCAAATTTCGAACTTTCTCACCGTTGGGAATTTCAAAATCTTATCTGAGCTTAGAGGAAAAACCTTCGCATTGTAGCATTTTAATTTCCCGCAGAAACCCAGAACTGTCTCCGTAAAACTACGATCTCGGTTTCGTTAACCGTTGGATTTTCATGAAATTTGGATATGTTGTTCTAAATTCAATTGCGCACACTTAAATCGTTGGGATGTTCGAGATAATATTTGTGGAGGGATAAAAAGGAATCGCATGAAGACAGTACAAGTGGAGGTTTCAATCTCTTCTCAGTCTCTCCGACGTTTGGGAATTCTATCGGAGCAGTCGAAGGAATAACTAAAGGAATCTCAGGAAACCGCTAAAGATGTTACTATCACTGGCTGAAGACACGTGAGTCCGCTCAGAGGTAAGGGATGAGTTATTTACAATTGGGGATTAGTGAGAACATGTGTAGGGATCCTTAGAGAATTAAATTTGGATTTATTTTAGGATATTTATTGAATTATAATTTTTCTTTATGATTATGAATGCAATATTATTGTGTTCTATGTACCAATTGATGTCCTGATGAGAATTGATTGATAAACTTGAGTGCTCTTGATGTCTTTGTGTTTAACCCATAATTTTGATTAATTGATTTTGATACAATTGTGAGAAACTATTTTAGAGGCTTGACATCCCATGTTGTGATAAAATCTTTTGTATAAATTGTTATGTTGAGGTTATGAAATGATGATTCAAACTGTGAGTATGTGATAAATTGAACATGTGACGGATAATGAAATACATGTGTATTGAGATGAGATGTGTGTATTGAGTTGTGAACTATGAACTGTGCAATCACACAATTGTAAAACCCTTTAAGGGCGACGAGTATTGTGATGGGATCACTGTGGGAACCCGACGAGTTAAAATGATTTTGAAAACAATTGAGTAAATGTGTATATTGCATAGTTCATAGATAAAGTGTATATGATTCATGAGGTGTGATAACATGTTAAATTGAGATTATACCATTGTGATTGGGATTAAGTGTATGTGATAAATTGAGTATGTATATGATTGAGATATATATGTGCATTGAAGTGTTGTGTGCATTGAGTTGTGAACTATGAATTGTACAATCACACAATCATAAGTCCCTTCAAGGGCGACAAGTTAATGCTAAGTCCCTTTTAGGGCGACGAGTTGATGCTAAGTCCCTTTTAGGGCGACGAGTTGATGTTAAGTCCCTTTAAGGGCGACGAGTTAATGATAAGACCCTTAAAGGGCGACGAGTTAAAATTATTTTGAAAACAATTGAGGAGTCGTGTGTTTTGTACAGTTCATAGATAGAGTCTGTGTGCTAAAATGTTTTCTGGGTTGGACCTAAATCAGGAGGGAAAAGCCCTGACGGACTCTTCGGAGTGTAGGCCTTGGGGGTCACACGGTTTGAGTGCTCCTTTAAGCCTATGTTGATCCCATATGGTTGGAGCATTCTCGTAAAACACTGTGACCCTGACTGGTCTCCCTATGATATTACCTAATGAGAGTGACTTGACTTATTATTGTGTGGTTTGTCTTGTCATGTACTCCTAAGCGCCCGACGAGGTTTTTCAGTGACATGGTACCACATTGCATATAGGCTTGAGTCTTAGCATAACTGTCGCATACGCTTGCTAATTGTTTATTATGAAATTGATGTGTTATTATGTCTTGATCGGAGTGTGTGATTCCTGTGTATAGTGATTGATGATTGAAAGGTGTGATTGATGGATGAAAAGTGTGATTGATGAATGACAAAGTGATGAAATAATGTGAAATATGCTAAGTAAATTATATTTGGCTACTATATGTTGTGTTGTTTCTCTCTAGTAGTTAGAAATGTGATAACTCACTCCTGGTTTGCTGTTTGTGTTTGGATCCTGTGATGATCTTGAACTTTGTGTTCGGGGGAGCAGATGAATAGGTGGATGACTATGAAGAACCTCATGCTAGAGGACACGAGAACACCACACTCTGATAGGATGTGACATTAAGATATAGGTTCTATATTAATTGTATGAGACTTAGATGACCTTCTTTGAGTCGAGATGACTTTATTATTTATTTGGACAAGTTTGAATATGATGTAGAAAAAAGTGAGTGTGAGCCTTTAACCCATTTGAAAAGCTTGTATTTAAAAATGTTTTAAAAATACTTTTAATTAATATTTGAATTTTTATTCCTTTATTAATATATATGTGAGGGGTAGAGGGTGTCACATATAACTAATCATCGATCTCATAAATTACTCTTCAAATTCCTGAGGCGCATTTCTGAACCATGATACTTACTGTTCCAAAAGGGCTCATGTTTTACAACTTGCATTTTAGTTTTCTAATTTTAGGTTTCGTGAAAGGTAAAAAAAAATTAAATAAACAACGATTGTGACTAAAACGAGAGTTGTTACAACTTCAAAATTATTTACTATCTCCTAAGAGAAATGAAAAAAAATGATCTTCCCAAATATCACAGTTTCCTGAGATTTGTTACTTACTTGAGAAAGTGTCCATCCTTCTAGCCTCTGTTCTATGATTGATTGTTTTATCGAACTCTGTATTCCGAATTTGTTTTGAGGCGGGAATGTCTGAAAGGAAAATTGAAATCAACAATAGTTAGGTCAAAATGTGAGTTTAAATACCATTTTCATTACACAACTATAGAACTAACAATTATTAGACTGGATATGTTGCTAAAGTGATGAAGTATGACCAACAGGATTGACCAACATGTGAAAGCTGAACTGAAACTATCTAGCCATGTACTTATTCAAAAGAAAATTTAGGACAGTGAGAAAACTAATGACATATTACTTACATTCATTGCATGAGATTCAAGCAAGTTGGGCAATGCTTACAACTATTTCAAATGATATTAGAGATTTTGATACATTGACAGTGTAACAATATTTACATTGTCACTCAATTAAAAAATATTCTAGATATAACTTTTAAAGTAATTATTATAGAAGTCAATAATCTTATCATTCAAAATTGGAAAATAGTGTAAAAAACTTTTACATTGACACTGCATTCTAATGAATTCAAGATATTACATGTTTCCAGTGTAAGAAATTTTACTTTTACTTTTCTTTATTTCTATAGTGGATGTTTACCCTATGGCTTCTACTCCGATACACGACCGTTTTTTCCTCCCAGGGACATAAAGGCAACATAATGGCTCTTTTATACATATATAACAGATTATTTCTAACACCTAGGTCATAAGTGTATGAAGTACCGTTAAGCACTGGATTCTGGTGGGGTGAGTTCCTGCAATCATTTGTCGTCCAAACTCCATATCATCTTTCCAAGCCCATTCATTTTCTGAAAAGCAATAGATCCCAGAAAAAAATGTCATTAAAATAATTGAGCATAATTAGTAGCTCTGATAGAACACAAATTCTCTTCTCTTTAATTTAAGGAGAGTAAACTGGAAATTTAAGTTTACCAAATGTACAATTTCCTTATGAGTTACCTTTTTCATCCAAGAGTTATTTACTATGCAACTGATCTCCTGAACTAAAATTGTAACCAACTAACTAAAATATTTATATACAAACAAATGGAATCAAGATTTTTTTACCAGATATGATTTGAGGGATAGGTAATTGCCCATGGTTTTCTTTCATTGCATGATTGATTTCCTTTAAGTGCTCAACAGGTATCAGTTTCTTCAAGTTGTCTCTCATCCATCCCTCTATTGTTTGGTTCCTATTGCTAGAAAACATGTCAAGCAACTCTTCGAATGAATGAAAGTCAGCAGAAATTCGTCGTGGTAAGAATTCTGCCTTTGGTGATAAAAAATGTACCATAGCATGGACACAATTTGATTTCAACTCCTTCAATTTATTGGGGCCAAATCTCTCATCTGATGGAACATATATGTCAAAGTTCATTGGTTGTGGTCGGCTCTCACACGATGGACCTAAAATTTTCAATGGATATACATGAGCAAAGGAATGAAAATCAACTCAAAAAGCTGCTAGACTATTAATGCAAACTTGATGTAACACATACCCTTAAATTCTAAGGACTATATTCTTACTTAGGTTCATTTTCCACTGGGGTTCTCCAATCACAAATGCAAGGAAAAAAGTACCAAAGCAGATAATGAAACTGGAATTGTTAAGCTTAGTCTGTAACACAGACATATTTTATAAGGATTTCACTCCTTTAAAGTAAGATTGTATATGGTAAGAAACTAAGGGTGTCTCCACCCTTCATTCAAAAATACCTTGTAAACTCAACCAACCTTAAACCAAGTGTTTTAAAGCGTGTTAATAGGCTACAATTCCAATGGTTCATGTCAATTTAGATTTCTACCTTGAACTGAATTTAAGGAGAAAGTAAACTAAGTACCTGCTGTACTATGTTTTCGACCTGTTCTTCCTCTACGAGGATATGGAAATAACCTTGAGCCACCAAGGACAGGTCTAAGGTGCTCTGGACCTTTGTCAGGATCACCAAGGTCATTATAGCAGTCATAGTCATAAATTCTATCCCATTCCTTTCTTTCTCCCATTCCATTTCCCCTCAATCTATCAAGCTCTTCCTTTCTTAGTTCCACTAGTGCTCTTGGTGTGTGACTTGGAAGACAGCACTGTCATGATCACACAGTTATGCACTTTAATGTAACATAAAATTGGCAGTAAAACAGGAAAAGAAGGTTAAACTAATCATTTGGTCTCTATAGATGAAACTCATTTCGGAATCAATCCTGTATGAAGAAACTTGAGTTTTAGCTCCTATAAGGGCATATAAGGACTAAAACTTGAGTTTTTTTGGAGGATAAAACTTAAGAAACTTAGCGCCTATTTGATTCTGTTCTCACTTTTTGGTTTCAAAGACTTTTCTAAAACAATTGTACACTACTTGGCAATCAATTACCAACACAAGTGTTTTAAAAACCAAGCTCATTTAGTTGCATTTTGAAAACCAAAAACAGTTTTTGAAAATATAAATCAAACACACCCATAGTAATAGTAGGACTGATGTGTACTAATAAAGCACGTCAATGGACAAAAGCTTCAATTTTTTATCATATAGGGACTAATTCCTACATAAGTGTCACCTATATGAATCAACTGATTAGTTTAATAGGAAAAGAATATGGAACATACTCTATTTGAGAAGAAGAGTCTATCAGATTTGGTCTTCTTGATTGGATATATCCAGGAATTGCAATCAAAGTGAATGATGTGGTCATTAGTCTCAATAGATGCAGATTGAAGGAAGAATTTCTTCTTGTGCTTGTTTTGAATCAGAAAAGCTCTTGGAGTTCCAAAATGTGAGTCAATATGAATCTTGATTTTATATATCATGGTTTGTGCATCATGGCTATGTTTCATGCTCTCACACTGTTTGAAACATGCTTTTTCACTCAACTTCCCTTTACCAGTCTCTGTCAATGCAACACAAAGTTGAGAACATAATAATAAGCATATAAAAGTATAGTAAATCATGCAATTAAAACTAGTCCTTCAAAAGCAAAACAGTTTAAATATATTTTTGTCCTTCTAAGTATTGTGCATTTTTATTTAATTTCTTAATATAAAGTTGTATCTAGTCTTCATATTTTTCGTATAGCCACTCTCATCATCTTTCGTTTGTGTATCTATGAAGTGTGCTTACTTTTTTTGCTATCTAAAAATAGCATGAGTTTCATATATCTTCCCTCTAATTGTCACAAAATTTCTCATTCAGTGTTTAACTTTCAAGAACCAGTGTTTCATAGCCCCTCCTCAATTTTTCTTTTAATTAAATTATGCACAGACACTGACTTTTTATACAAAAAAAATTATAATTTTGTAATTTACTTACATAATTATATATGTCAAAGTTCATTCCCTTTTTAATTGCTGGTGTGTTTTCCGGATATATCACACAGAACAAAGGATTAATAAAGAGATTACATGAAAAGAAAAAATTACCTAGACTAAATTACAAATTTATAAAAATGATAGATTAAATTTTTTCAATAACATTAAAAAATATAAAACCTCTGGTTCAGCTTTTTTGGATAAATTAATACGGCTTATTTTCAAAAAACTCTTTCCTAAAGTTAACAAAAATAAGTGATTATTTCTCATGAAAGAGATTCCTAAACTAATGTAAAAGGGGCACTAACCAGGATCCACCTCTGTCTCACTATAAATCTGAACAGAAATTAATTTTCCAGGTATTGATTTGCTATGATTGTGCGTGATCACAAACTTCCCCTTGAGAGTTAATTGTTGGGTAGCTTGGCATATAGGATTCAAGTTATTCAACATTTTGGTTGTGACGGAAGAAGAGTACTGCCATTTGGGCACACTACTTGAAGCCTTTTTTGGCATTCCATTGATATTCATATTTCTTCCTTACTTTGTTGGTGTTTGTTTCTCTTTGTCTCTAACAAAAATCTGCAATGAAAGCATTTGTATAAGCCATAGTGATCAAATTTTGCCCCTTAGTTTAGCTGTGTTCTAATACTTAGCTTCTTGTTAGTAATAGCATCTGATACGTTGCTTGTCTTGACCATGTGGTTTTCTTGTCCAAGAAAATGCCACCAACCAATCTATGTATCTATTTATCATATATAAAAGTGAGTTTCTCAATATCATGTTGTCACGTCATTAAAATTAGTGATTTGAAGAAAATAGAACATTACACGCACGATGTGCGGGTTTATAAATAATTAAAAAAATATTTAAATAAATTATTTATTTGATAAATCAAATTTAAAAATATAATTGTCAATGATATTTTATGTCATTTTCTGTTAAAGGAGATAAAAAATATGTATAAATTAAGATATCTTTTATTTATCAATATATTTATATGGAAATATTTCAAAATTATAGTCTGACCACTCAACTAAAATTGATTAACGTGAAGATAAAAGTAAGCATTGTGTATAAATTTTATAAGAACAATATAAGAATAAAGTGAAATTGACATAATAAAACAATAAAAAAATATATTTAATGAAAGAAAAATAGTCAATCATAATGGTAAAACATATAAAAATGATGTGAATAAACACAAAAAATTATTCATTTAAATAGAATTTTTATATTTATTTTCTTTTGCTGGTGACATGTTGAATTTTGTTTTCTTTGGTGTGCTCCTTTTTAAATTTTGATGTCAGAAAAATTTGTTTATTCGTCTTTCTCCTTAATTGACTTCCTGAAATTGAATAAACTTCATTTGATGATGAAGATGCATCTTTTGACTTCTTGGATGCTAGTAGCTTTAAGCTTTTACTTATGACAGATTGTTATTTCAGAATTTTCTTTAATGGACTTTCTTCTTCTTTTGATGATAAAGATGCATTTCTTGGATAATTTTAGCTTTTGATTTTGACTTGTGGCAGTTTTTTTATTCGCCTTTTTTCTTAATGAACTTTGTGAGATTTGATAAACTTCTTCATTAGATTATGAAGATGCACCTTTTGACTTATTGGATGCTTGTAGCTTTGTGCTTTGACTTATGATTAGTTCTTCATCTCACTCATTTGATGATATTTGTTGTGGTGAAGTGGACTCTTTTTTTAATAAAAATATTAATTAGTGGAAAAAACTATTAATATTTTGTACAAGTAAAAATGTAAATAAATTATAAATATGGTTACTTGTTTAATTTCTTTGAGAAGAGAATCATGCTAAATGATATTTTTTGTGATAAAAGTCCTTGTGATGGTATAGGTTTGAAATCCTTCCTTCCAATTGTAAGCTTGATTTCAAAATTAAAAGTGTGTTTGCAAAGGGTATACAATATTAGGGGTATGTCAGCCTTATTTGCATTTTGGGTGTGAAAGAGTTTCAGATCCTGTTGTGTTTAGAATTTGATATGCATCTCAATTGAACATTGTGAATGTTGTTACACCGGTGTCATCAGAGACTTTCAATTGTATCTTGAACCTAAAAAAAAAAATTTAAAAATTGTAATATTTATTTAATTATGTTATAAAAAATAATTCATTATATACAAATATTAAACCTTGTTGTTGGATACTTGGATGACTGGTTGCATTCTCTATCAGTATATTGATTTTCCTCTTTTGTAACTTTCTTTTGGCATCTCTCACATGCAACATAATTTCAATCAAATGTGTCGTCGATCTCATTGATTTTTACATGAATTGTGAATACATTATCCTATTATCTTATATATGTTAAAACTAAGAAAAAATCAAGTATTATTGAATATTATGAATATGAAGGTTATGGTGGGTTAGCATACATGTGATGATTCTGATACCCATTTCATACACATTATATATTGCAAAGATCTTTTATTCTTCGACATTCTCTTGCCAAGACCAATGTTGGCAAAACTTGAAGAAGATAGTTCTTTTATTTGATGTTGCTTCATTTTTTTTTTCTGTAAAGTAGTTATTTAGAATAAAATTTATAATTTTTTAACTACATCAATCAAAGAATTAGAATAAACTAACGATTTTGTTTGTTGGATGTTACAAAATGTGTAAAATAAGATAAAATAAAAGAATGAAGTTCATTATACCCTATCTTGAACTTTGCAAAATCAGGATTGTTTAGGTTGATATAGATCTTAGTACTTGAAGTTAAGTTGATTGAATACTCATTTGATATAGACTTAATTGAATTAAAATTATTTATTTATTAAATAAGTTGAATTGAAAACAATATTTATGATAGTAAAAAAATATCTCAAATAAATAAATAAATATCAAATTAAATAAACATGCTAATATAGAAATAAAGAGATAGGAAATTATGGATCAATTTTTATTTAAATTTTATTTAAAGATTATATATATTTAAAACTTAATATAAAAATTAAATTTAGAAAAATAATTTCAATTTCTAAAGTAAAATGACATATGATAACCGTATAATATAAATATTAAGTATAATTTAACCATCCATTTATCTAGTTATTCATATTTTTTCGCTGAATTATATGTATATATAAAGAAAAGAAAAAAGTAGTAAGAAAAGAATATTCATATTTTTTTGGCTGAATTATCTATCTATATAAAGAAAAGAAAAGAATAGTAAGAAAAGAAAAGATACATTTTTTTAGGCTATGTTTGTCCGCAAATTAACTTTAACAACTTCATTTCTGAAAATAACCTATTAAAAAGGGAGATGTCAAAATATATTATTTTATATTACATTTTATTGTGTAAAGAAATATATATTAATGAATTATAAAAATTTATTATTTAAACAAAATTTATAGTTAATGATATAGTAAGGATAATATATTTACTAGTTTGGTATAGGATTTTGTTATGTTGTGAGTAAAATTGAAGTTGTGAGTAACATTAAAGAAGGGTGAAGGTAAAGAGAAGTGATAAACACAAGAAAAATGTTCTTTTTCCTCCAAGTCATCAATTGTGCTGACATGACACCGTATTAGTATGGAGTTCGGCTTTTATATATTATAAATAGACATTGATATATTTTTAATAAAATCAATAACTTTTCACATTAATAATAATTTATATTATTTATAATATTTAATTTTATATATTGAATTATTATGAAGAGAAAATTCTTAAATAAAATAAATGCAAAAATTTACACTAATTTAATATTATTATTTATGCATAAATTTAATATACTATAATGCACAAATTTAATATTATTCTTTAATATTAATTTAAATGTAAAATATATTTCTGGAAAAATAATAAATTAAATTTATGACTTTAAAGGTATAAAATAATATGATATAATATGAAAAAAATAATTATATATATATATATATATATATAATTAAAAAAATTTATTAATAGTTATATTCAATTTTAATTCTTTAAATTACAACTAGTTAGATAAATGTAAGTTAATGATAGAAGACTAATAGTTAATATAAATATAAGATTTTTTACATTATTTTTATTGTAAATTTTATTTTATAATCTAATTCTTTAAAAAGGTATAAATGTAATAATTAAATAATAAATATTATTGGCTTCACTTTTATATAAAAATAGCTATATGTAAAAAAATATGTTGCAAAATTTATCATACGATAAAGTTAACAATATTTTTCAATTTTAAATACTGTTTTCTAAAATAAATTTTTGTTCAATAATAAAAAAGTTAATTATATTTTAGATTATTTTAATATCATATTGAAGTTACACAATGAATACCAATAAAATTTAATGGTTACATTTATTAAAATACTATTGAATCATATTAAACAAGATTAATAGGAAACAATTATATATACATGAATGAGTTTTAAGATTGAATTTTATGTAAAATAAATAAATAAATAAATCTAAATTCTATGCTAACTTATTTGTGAAATATAATAGTAAATTTTCAAATTATAATTTTCAAATTAATAGTAAATTAAATAATATTTGACTGTGCTTAATTTTATTTTTTTAAAAATAAGGTACATTATAGTATATATTTCACAAAATAACTAAAAATATTTATAATATTATATACTGTAAAATAATATATATTAAAATTGTCTAAGACATTATTATTATTATATATAATAAAATAGTAGATATTATTATTATTATTATATATTAAAATAGTATAATATATTATTTGTTTCTTACTTTTTTTCACATGGTTCTTTATAAAAAATTTACTATTATTTAAATCTTTTAATAATGAAATTATTTTTAAAATTAATAATATTTATAGTCATTGATTATAATTAAAATTGAATTTCCATTTTCAACATTCATTATCAAATTGATGGTTTTATTTTCTATACAAACTCTACTTCAAAGGGTTGTAAATATCCACCCAATTTCTTTCCTGTGTGCTTCATATCCTCTTCTTCTTCTTCTTTCATTATTATAATATCATTTCTTTCATTCTTTATTTTTATTTTTATTTTTATGCATATAAAAGGATACTTGAATGTGTTATTGATTATCATCAAAATTGATAATTTAGCTCTTTTAGATTTGCAAGGTATAAGGTGGATCTATATTCATAATTGATAAAAATTCACATGTTTAAATTTTTATTTTCAATCATTTATATTTATATTTTGACTTTAGGTCTAAATGTTTCTTTGAATGACTTTTGTGAGATTGAATAAACATTTGAATCAATATCATATTTTTATTATAAAGTTATTTATATGAATTATTTATTGAATACATTTTGTGAGGGATGAAAAATGGAAATTGGAGATCATATTTAACCAGGTATATCATCTTACTCTTTATCTTCTATCATTATTTTTTTTTGCAATTATAACTCTCATTATTTTTCTTTTCTCTGTTTTAATGTTATGTTATTATATGTTTTGATATAATGTCATTTCTTTAATTCTTCATTTTTTATGTATGAAAGGAAACTTTGAACGTGTCATCGATTATCGTCAAAAATCAAAATTTAACTCTTTTAAATTAATAAGGTATAATATGGATCTATATTCATCATTGATAAAAAAAATTATTTGAATTTTTATTTTTAGTGCTTTTAATATTTATATTTTGATTTTAGGTCTAATTGTTTCTTTAAATAATTTTTATGAAATTAAATAAACATTTGAATCAATATGATGCTTTTATTAGAAATTTTTTATATGAATAATATTTCTCTTTGTCTTTCATTATTTTTTCTTTTTTCTTTGCAAGAATCGCTTCTATTTTTTTTCTTCCTCTTCATTTTAGTGTTATGTTATTATAAGTTTTAATTATTATTATTGTTTAAGTTTTTTATATATATTTCATATTTCTTCTATAACTATTGTATTAGAAATTTTACTTTAACATTATATTTGTTCACCAAGACATCAAGAAATTCTATTATATTGTACAACTTTAAAAAATATTTAATTTTTTTTATCATAAATGTACACTCAAATTTAAATAAATATTGTATATTATATATATATATATATATATATATATATATATATATATATATATATATATATATATATATATATATATATATATATATATATATTCCTTAACTTTTATGTTTCATATTGGTATTGCATTAATATTATTACTTAGAGAAAAAATAAATTATAATAAAATTCAACATACTTAATAAGTTTAAAGAGAACATGGTACTCATGAAAAATATAATATTTATATATTTGTTTCACTACTAAAAATCTTTAAACTGAATAATTTTATTTATGTACATTTATTTTTCAAAAGATATATATTGCACCACCATTATTACTTGAATGAACAATAAATTACAATAAATTTTTAAAAAACATTTATTTTAACTATAATAAGTAACAAAGTTTTAATTTTTTAGATAATTTAAATATTATTTTAAATTTACATAATTTGTATAAATTACATAAAATAATTTTTTTAAATAATCTATTTATTAGCTTATGTAATTTTTAAAAAATTTTAATAAATTATGAACAATTTTTTATGTATAATAATTTATTAATTTATATTAAATATAAAATTTTGCAATAAAAATATATGCATCTAAAATTAAATATAAAATATATTTAAATATTAAATATTATTTTTAATTTGTAAATTTTAATCATTCAAAAACTTAATAACTCTTAACTTATGGTACGTGTAAAATAGAGTTTATAAAAAATAATTAAACAAACCAAGTGTTTTACTGATTTATTGCTTTGTCCTTAAATAAAAAGTTGAGTTAACATTTGACTTTAAATGATCAATTGACAAAAAGATAAAAATTATTTATTTTAAAAAATATAAAAATTAAATGTCTTGATTTAGAAATAGATTGAATAAAATCACAAATTCAAAATTATAGGATCAAAATTACAATTTAACTTTCTTTTATGTGTGCCACACTATCATAAACAATTTTTATCCTAAAACAAATTGTACCTTTTATAACTCAAAATATCAAGATTTTAAATTTTTCTCCTTATTAAAATTTTATTCATTTTTAATCTCTATAATTAACAAAATGATGTGATTTAGTCTGCCTAAGAAGCTGAAAACTATGTAATGGGAAATTAAAATCATATTTAACATGAATAAGATTTTCTTAACGACTAAAATATTTTGAAGAGCTATAAACATATTTAAACATATTCATTGTTCAAGTGGCATCAATTTTTTTAAAAAAAATATACTGTACTGTATATAGGATTAATTTCTATAAAGAAGGATTTTTCATTGAAAGCAACGAATTTGTAAAAAAAAGAAAAGTGAAATATTCATATTTTTTTTAACCTACGTACTTTGTCCATGTAGAATAATGCAAATGAAATTTCACACTGAAATTCCACGACCACAAGACTATTATCCAAATAGTCATACATTAAAAGAAAAAGATTATAGATTAAATTCACTAAACATAGTTACTTCAAGCAACAGAACTCAAAAGTAACTTTAAAGGTCCTCCACAAAATACTACAGTTCACATCTTTTATCTCATAGACACACTAAGGAAGGGTGATCGACTTGTTACATCAAGAGGCAACAATGTGGATGGACCGATTTGCTCTTACCTTGAACGGGAGTCAAGAACTTTCCCGATTGCTAGCCAAGGCCAAAGCAATGACGGACACCTACTCCGCCCCCGAGGAGATCCACAGACTTCTCAGCTATTGTCAACATATGATAGACTTAATGGCCCATATGAAACCGCTAGGAAGTTTGTATTGTCACTCAGATCTTGACTAGTTATAACTTTCTGAATAAAATGAGTTTATCCCGTGTTTTTACTCCAAAGATCAGTGCGAATCAAATCACTCCTGCATTTTATCTCTAGCATGCATTCATCGCATAAGCATCTCTTCATGGCATCATAATGAACATATCGTTCCTGCGTTTGTCCGTTATCATGTTCCAACATCACATTTTGCATGAGTCATTGCATCATCATGCATATGCGTTCAACATTCTTTTTGTTCTACAAACTGCATACCTTTTGTTTTCATGTTCGCTCATGCATGATCCTTGCATTTTCCTCTGCAAAACTAAAACAAAAAAAAAGCATGAAAATTCACGCTGCATTCTTAGTTGCATATATTCGGTACCATGAGCCAACCATGTTGGGATCATAAACCCATTTCACTTAAAAACAAAATGATTGAACATGGTACCTAATGCATGGCTAACTAAGGAAAGATGTTTCTTCGGGCATCTCAATTTCATAATTACATTTTCCATGCATAGCACACGTATTCCCAAGTCTTTCATCTCTATGAAATATTGTTGAAGTATTGGCGATCGGAATTGCCATTCCTTGGATTACGGGATTGAACCAAGCTCATGCTTTTATGAAAATGTTCATCAAGTCAAGTTGAAGCATGGAAGTAACCATCTTTCAAAAATTGGGGCAAAAGATGGATCGAGTTACATCGCTGCTTCATCTACTGCCAAACACATTTAGGACTGTTCATGTCCTTGTTACTTCCAGTTTCACCCTGACAAAGATGTCATGGACCATGTTGAAAATCTAAATTGATTCAACCCTATGTCCTGCGTAAAAATTCGCAATACTTCAAACTATGCATCATTCGCATACATCCATCCTTTTTCATTGGTTGCATTGCTCATTGCATTCTTTCCTTGAAAAAAAAAAACGAACTTAATCATTGTTATCAAAAAGAAAAGAACACACTTTACGACGCCCTTACCGAACTTGTGCTAGAGCTAGAGTAATGAGTGAAGTAGAGGAGTTGCAAGAGTAGAGGAAGGCCGACATGGAGGCCATAAAAGAGCAAATGACCACAATGATGGAGGCCATGATGAGCATGAAGAAGATAATGGAAGCCAATACGGTTGCAGTTGCCGCTACCAGCGCTGTTGCTAAGGTAAACCCGATGCCCCCATCTGATCTCAACCAAATGAATCATCCAACCTCAGATATGGTGGGCAAAGATTTAGGAAGTAGGGACGGCCCCATGATGTGCAAATTCAAAACAAGCACGCCTTCCCGCCATATGGCTCGCCTCCCAAGGAGGATGTCAATAACTTCGCTCCCATACTCATTGAAAGCCAACAACCTCAAGCTGATCATGCACATGTCTCTCAACCCATGGAGGAGACACATGGAATGCCCCACCATAATCTAGCCGACTTCGAGCCTTGCCTCGGATATGCCACTGAAGGGTGAGCAGTTGGTGGTATACTCCTGCAAAACACTTTGGAGGGCCCTCAGTATCACCCACAACCACACCTCTTGCATTCCACAACAAGTAAAAACCCTCATGCTATGGCAGAAATGGGAAAGTTGGATCATCTAGAGGAAAGGCTCGGGGCCATTGAAGAAGGTGAAGATTATGCCTTTGCTAACCTAGAAGAGTTGTTCCTAGTACCCAATATCGTCATCCCTCCCAAGTTCAAGGTGCCAGACTTTGACAAGTACAAGGGGACTACTTGCCCCAAGAACCATCTAAAGATGTATTGTCGGAAGATGGGGGCATACACAAAAGATGAGGAACTGCTAATACATTTCTTCCAAGAAAGTCTTACTGGGGTAGCTTTTACTTGGTACACTAACTTGGAACCTTCCCGAGTCCATTCTTGGAAGGACCTAATGGTTGCCTTCGTTAGGCAGTGTCAGTACAATTCTGATATGGCTTCGGATAGGATGCAACTATAGAACATGTGCAAAAAAGAGCATGAATCCTTCAAGGAATATGCCCAAAGGTGGAGGGATCTGGCAGCTCAAGTAGCGCTCCCAATAACAGAGAAAGAGATTATCACAATGGTAGTAGACATATTAACAGTGGTCTACTATGAAAAATGGTGGGTTACACACCTTCAAGCTTTGTTGATTTAGTTTTCACTTACGAAAGGATCGAAGTGGGTCTGAAAAGAGGCAAATTTAATCATCCTGCTTGGACGAATGAGAAAACTGGGGCGAATGAAGAGGGTGAGAGTGAAGGAGAAACCCATGCTGTGACTGTCATTCCTATACGGCCAAGTTTCCCACCAACCCAACAATGTCATTACTCAGCCAATAACAAACCCTCTCTTTACCCACCACCCAGTTATCCACAAAGGCCATCCCTAAATCAACCACAAAGCCTGTCTACCGCACTTCCAATGACGAACACCACTTTTA
The DNA here is from genome assembly GCF_004193775.1 of Glycine soja. Lineage (NCBI taxonomy): Eukaryota > Viridiplantae > Streptophyta > Magnoliopsida > Fabales > Fabaceae > Glycine > Glycine soja. The sequence continues at coordinate 9,200,251 of NC_041017.1, forward strand.
GCACAAACCAAAACACCAACCAAGAAATGAATTTTGTAGCGAAAAAACCTGTAGAATTCACCCCAATTCCGGTGTCCTATGCTGACTTGCTCCCATATCTACTTAATAATGCAATGGTAGCCATAACCCCTGCTAGGTTTCCTCAACCTCCATTTTTCTAAGGATACGACACGAACACAACGTGTGCTTATCATGGAGGAGCCCCGGGGCATTCCATTGAGCGTTGTATGACCCTGAAGCGTAAGGTGCAAAGTCTAATTGATGCGGGCTGGCAGAAATTTGAGGAGAATCGCGTATAAGTCCCGACATTGACAAGCGACACCACACATGGGGAAATTTTGAAAGCTGTTGTTAGGTGTCTCTAATGACTCATCAGGATTTCCAAGTTTATGCCATTATTGTAAACCACAGTTACAATGCTAAAATGGATGAATTGGACATCCTTGTCTCCCTCATCCTCTCACAAATGCATCTTTGCTTATTCAACTTTCACCGGAATGTGGGTGCAAGCCATTGGTTTGTTTGCTCAAGCGACCTGCGCTCCTGAGTTTGGACTTCCAAGACCGTTCAATAAAAAATTACTCGTGCTACACATTTGGTGAGGGTGCCGTAAAACAACAAGTAAAGCAAAAATAAGTTTCAAAATAAAAATAAAAAAGGCATTTGATTCACTGTGTTTTCAAGTAAAAATATAGACGTTCATGAGACCTCATTTTATCATTCTGGAAAGTTTGTCTTTTTAGAGAGAAGTGAGTTATCAAGAATAGGAGTCATTTGACTTAATCCATCAACTGAAAAAAATCCTTCAATTATTTCTCGAGAATCAATCGCTTCTTTCGTTCTTCCTTGCTACAAGGTTGTGAAAACACGACAATGATTGATACCTCAAAGCCCTACACTGGGGCAATGAGGGGCATCGTGCATGAACCTCAAGTGAACCTAGGGGCAGATTAGAAGTTCCCACCCAATAGGTTCCCTGCTACAAGGTCATGACAAAAGACAACGTTTGGTACCTCAAAGCCTTACACTGGGGCAATGAGGGGCACCATGCATGAGCCTTAAGTAAACCTAGGGGCAGATTAGAAGTTCTCACCTAATAGGTTCCCAACTACAAGGTCATGACGAAAGATAACGATTGGTACCTCAAAGCCTTACACTGGGGCAATGAGGGACACCGTGCATGAGCCTCAAGTAAACCTACGGGCAGATTAGAAGTTTCCACCCAATAGGTTCCCTGCTACAAGGTCATGACAAGACAACGATGGTTACCTCATAGCCCTACACTGGGGCAATGAAAGGCACCATGCATAAACCTCAAGCGAACCTAGGGGCAGATTAGAAGTTCTCACCCAATAGGTTCCTTGCTACAAGGTCATGACGAAAGACAACGATTGGTACCTCAAAGCCTTACACTGGGACAATGAGGGGCACCGTGCATCAACCTCAAGTAAACCTAGGGGCAGATTAGAAGTTCTCACCCAATAGGTTCCCAGCTACAAGGTCATGACGAAAGATAATGATTGGTACCTCAAAGCCTTACACTGGGGCAATGAGGGACACCGTGCATGAGCCTCAAGTAAACATAAGGGCAAATCAAAAGTTCTCACCCGTCGATGTTTTTAAACAAAAAAAAGGGGGACAAACCCTGGAATTTCAATGGATTGATTAAACATCAAACGACTCCATGACCGTCACTCCAAAATGGTCAAGTGACTAAATCAAACAGAACATACACTCTGAGAAAGTTCCCGGAGAGATTTGCAAAAGATAGGATAAGGTTGCATGAATTATCACCTCTTTCAAAAGGACAGTCAATCTGTGTTTTCCAAATTTTTTTTTTCACAAAACAAGGAAAGAATGACATGAACATTGTACAACTTTACATTGCATTTCATTGTTTCATATGAAGTCCGCATGTACCAAATCACATGACAAAGGTTGCATGCATCTCATCCCTAAAAATCATGTTAACTGCATAGATTTCCTACATCTAATGTCCAAAATTTTGAATTTGGGATGACCGGCCCTCTCCATGAGTCGATCTCTTGCTTTCTCATAAGGGTACCCTTGGGTACTAGTTCCTATCACCTTCAGAGGACTACACGTCCTCGCCTTCAGAGGGCTGCACGCCCTCACCTTCAGAGGACTACACGTCCTCGCCTTCAGAGGGCTGCACGCCCTCACCTTCTGAGGACTACACGTCCTCACCTTCAGAGGGCAGCACGCCCTCACCTTCAGAGGACCAAACATCCTCATCTTTAGAGGACTACACGTCCTCACCTTCATAGGGCTACACGCCCTTGCCTTAAGAGGGCTGCACGCCCTTGCCTTCAGAGGACTACATGTCCTCGCCGTCAGAGTACTATACGTCCTAACCTTCAGAGGACTACACGTCCTCACCTTAAGAGGGGTGCACACCCTCGCCTTCAGAGGGCTACACGCCCTCAGAGGACTACACGTCCTCGCCTTCAGAGGACTTCACATCCTCACCTTCAGAGGGCTACACGCCTTCGCCTTTGTAGGACTAGGCGTCCTCAAATTCAGAGGACTGCACGTCCTCGCCATCAGAGGACTGCACGTCCTCACCTTTAAAGGACTATATGCCCTCGCCTTCATAGGACTACACGTCCCCACCTTAAGAGGGTTGCACGCCCTAGCCTTTAGAGGGCTACACGCCCTCACCGTCAGAGGACTACACGTCCTCGCCTTCAGAGGACTTCATGTCCTCACCTTCAGAGGGCTACACGCCTTCGCCTTCGTAGGACTAGGCATCCTCAAATTCAGAGGACTGCACGTCCTTGCCTTTAAAGGGCTATATGTCCTTGCCTTCAGAGGGCTACACGCCCTCGCCTTAAGAGGGCTACACGTCCTCGCCTTCAGAGGACTTCACATCCTCACCTTCAGAGGGTTACACGCCTTCTTCTTCGTAGGACTTGGCGTCCTCAAAATTCAGAGGACTGCACGTTCTCGCTATAAGAGGAATGCACGTTCTCGCTATCAGAGGACTGCACGTCCTCGCCTTTAAAGGGCTATATGCCCTTGCCTTCAGAGGACTACACGTCCTCACCTTAAGAGGGTTGCACGCCCTCGCCTTCAGAGGGGTACACGCCCTCACCGTTGGAGGACTACACGTCCTCGCCTTCAGAGGACTTCACGTCCTCACTTTCAGAGGGCTGCATGCCTTCGCCTTCGAAGGACTAGGCGTCCTCAAATTCAGAGGACTGCACGTCCTCCCCATCAGTGGACTTCACGTCCTCGCCTTTAAAGGGCAATATGCCCTCGCCTTCAGAGGGCTTCACGTCCTCGCCTTAAGAGGGCTGCACGCCCTCGCCTTCAGAGGACTACACGTCCTCGCCATCAGAGGACTATACGTCCTCACCTTCAGAGGACTACACATCCTCAACTTGAGAGGACTACACGTCCTCGCCTTCAGAGGGCTACACACTCTCGCCTTCAGAGGACTCCACATCCGCACCTGAAGAGAATTTAAGGTCCTCTACCCTTAAATGCTTAACCGAGACTTGCATTCCTGGTTAAGGGGCCAATAGTTTCCTTTTATCAGTTCTTGGACCACCCCCTGATCCTGGAGGAGGGCCACCTATGCAAGTACAACCAGAGGAGGAGGCTATCGTGCAGCTCCTATGCATACCGGGGCAAGATTTCACCCGTGCCGCTGCAAAGAAACGAGTGCGGATCATGCGCACCAACATGACCACTATTACACAGATATGAATGACATTGCTACTTAGCAACATTCTGCCCAGCGACCATAATACCGATCTCCCCCTACGGAAGTATCAGTTGGTCTGTGCCATCCCGACATAGGTAGGTATGCATTATTTCCAACTAATTTCTAATGCCATCTACTATTTGCAAGGGTCGCGCCCACAAGACACCTAGTGGACCCAAAGAAGTCCAACAGGGCTCTGGGGTTTCTAGCTCTAGTTACGGGCCTCTATCAGTCCTACAGGGTGCACGTTCCCCCCAGCAAGGTCACGCCATCATGACATAGGTAAGTATGCACATCGCTCAATTGATATTTGATGTCATCTATTGTTTGCAGGGATCACGCCCACAAGAAACCCAGTGGACCCGGAGAAGTCCAACAGGGTCCTGGGGTTTCCAGCTCTGATTACGAGCCTCTGTCAGTTTTACGGAGTGCCCATCACCCCCAACAAGGTCATTAGGCCCCGCATTAACCGGGTTTCATCAAGAAGTACTGCACCCCCAGGCAGGCGTAGGGCGAGACACCACAGCAGCATTGGGATGGCCGGTAGTGGGCAATAGACGCACCGCCACCACCTCTAGAGTTCACCTCAGCTCATCCACAAAAAGGTTAGAGCGTTGCCTATGACACATGGCCGACCAATAGGCGACCAAAGTCCAAAGTCAAAGGTAAGCAAAAGTACTAGGTCTGTGACCGACAAGTCATCAGGCGTCCAGCTCAAGACGTTAAAGAAGCGCTACTAGGAGGCAACCTAGTAACTTTTAAATTTCTGCTTGTTATTTGATCACCTTTTGTTTCGCAAGTCATAGTAGGACACACCTAGTTGCTCATGATCCTAGGAATTTAAATAAAACAAGCACAAGCTCAGAAGGTAGTCATACCTCACAAAATATATGTATGTGTGTTTAGGTAGCAAGATACCTTAGATATGCATGCATGTAGCAAAAAAAATATCTCACAATATATATATATATATATATATGTGTGTGTGTGTGTGTGTGTGTGTGTGTGTGTGTGTGTGTGTGTGTGTGTGTGTGTGTGTGTGTGTATGTATGTTTAGGTAGCAAGATACCTTGGATATGCATGTATATAACAAACATACCTCACAAAACATATATATGTATGTTTAGGTAGCAAGATACCTTGGATATGCATGTATATAGCAAAAATATCTCACAAAACATATATATGTATGTTTAGGTAGCAAGATACCTTGGATATGCATGTATATAGCAAAAATATCTCACAAAACATATATATGTATGTTTAGGTAGAAAGATACCTTAGATATGCATGTATGTAAACAAAAAAATACTTCACAAAATATATATATGTATGTTTAGGTAGAAAGATACCTTGGATATGCATGTATGTAGCAAAAAACACCTCACAAAAGATATATATGTATGTTTAGGTAGCAAGATACCTTAGATATGCATGTATGTAGCAAAAAGATACCTCACCAATATATATATATATATATATATATATATATATATATGTTTAGGTAGCAATATACCTTGGACATGCATGTATATAGCAAAAATACCTCACAAAAATATACACATGTTTAGGTAGCAAAATACCTCAGGGAAAAGAAAAAAAATGAACAAATAACTTAAAAAAGGAAAAAAGAGGAAAAGGAAAAGAGAGCAAGTAAGGAAAGAAAAAGAAGGAAGGAAAAAAAGAAAATAATAAGAATAAAAAGTTGTCTAGCTAAAAAACAACATGCTTGTGAAAAGAGATAATTTCCAACTTTTATTTGAAGGAAAAATTCGCTGATCATAACCAGTTTTTGAAAAAAAATGTGTGTACACATTTGAAGGGTAAATGCTGTGAAAGTTTTTTCGAACACCCAAAATAAGACTCAGATGAATGCACAAATTGATAAAAGAACATATTTTGGAAACACTGAGTTGACTAAAATAGAGAAAATGAATTATGAGCCCTAGCATCACATGACCAAAATTTTTTCGACACTTGAGTGTCCACATAGGTGCATGCATGACTAGTTTTGCATAAGATTTCCAAATCATCATTGTTGCATTTGTGTCATGGAGATAATGTGGGACATCCCCTTTTATCCTTGAACCGAACCAAACCCTAACATATATCATGTCCAGCTGTGCTACAAGCCTTGAGCCAAAATCCCAATTTACCATAAACCTTGCCCTCAGAAGAAAACAAAAAAGAAAGGAACTTCCCAATCAAAAGAGCAGGAGAAAACAAAAAGAGAAAATTCTCAATCGAAGAGCGGGAGAAAACAAAAAGAGAAAATTCCCAATCAAAGAGTGGGAGAAAACAAAAAAAAGGAAAGAAAATTCCTGATCAAAGATCGGAAGAAAATAGAAGAAATATACAGAAAGGTCTTTGGACCAGACAATATCTGAACAATACAAAATTGTCACCAAGTAAAAGAAAGGAAACAATGACCTAAAGTGGTCCTCTCCCTTTGATTGCCAACCTAAATCCTGTGCGTCGGTGACTTGTTCACCTCACACTAAACAAAAACAAAAAAGGAAAAAGTCAAAAACACTCAAAGCCAAAGTTCCCACCGAATAAACACCATTCCCAAGAAAAAGTCCTATTGATCCATGATCACGCGTGTAATCTTTCATTTGATAGGAAATGATTTGCAAGATCAAGTCATGGCATATCTATGGTTCGGAATTAGGACGAAACACTTACCTGTGTGAGATTAATACACTTTGAGTGATTTTCTTCTATTTTTGTTGAACCCAGTGTTTCCTCTAAATGGTCATTTAGAAACGAAATGCTAACATCCAAAATCTCATTTGTGGTTATGAGAAGATTTCATCAGCATACTCCCCTTCCCCGGTAGACACATTGTTTTTCATCCGAAAAGCATATGTTGCTTTGATTAGTTGGAAGTTTTCTCACTTTACTAAAGCATGTTCACATTTTAGTGAAGAAAACACCGAGACTATTTTTAGTCTCACAAGTTATCCACAACTACGTAGGTCTGAGTTCCTCATTGAGGATACGTAGGAGCAAGAGCCTCGCTTTTGTCGGCCGCCCCACAATCTCTGTCATACTGACCTTGGAGTCATGCGACAAGCAGAAATACCCTAGCAGTTATCCGTATAAACTTTTTGCTATCTATAAGACTCAAAGCATGATAGCACGCAGAGACTAACGTCGTCTTCTGCGCCTTTTGTCATCCAGAGGCGACGGGCTCGATGACATGCGGGAACCATTTGGTCCCGCACTTCTTTTGCTGTCTATAAGACTCAAAGCATGATAGCACGCAGAGACTAACGTTGTCTTCTGCGCCTTTTGTCATCCAGAGGCGGCGGGCCCGATGACATGCGGGAACCATTTGGTCCCGCACTTTCTTTTGCTATCTATAAGACTCAAAGCATGATAGCACGCAGAGACTAACATCGTCTTCTGCGCCTTTTGTCATCCAGAGGCGGCGGGCCCAATGACATGCGGGAACTATTTGGTCCCGCACTTTTAAAAATACTTTTGCTATCTATAAGACTCAAAGCATGATAGCACGCAGAGACTAACGTCATCTTCTGCGCCTTTTTTCATCCAGAGGCGGCGGGCCCGATGACATGCGATTATCCGCACGCTCGATGACTGATAAACGCGCAGGGACAAATTTTGCACCCTTTATCATTTAGGAGCAGCGAGTCGAGTGGTAAACACGCATAGACGAATTCTACGCCCTTTATCATTCAGGAACAACAAATTGGGTGGTAAACGCGCATAGACGAATTCTGCGCCCTTTGCCATTCAGATTTTGCAAATTGGGTGATAAACGCGCATAGACGAATTCTATGCCCTTTATCATTCAGGAACAACAAGTTGGGTGGTAAACACGCAGAGACAGATTCTGCGCCCTTTATCATTCAGGAGCAGCGAGTCGAGTGGCAAACACGCATAGACGAATTCTGCGCCCTTTGCCATTCAGAGGCGATCGTGTCCAGTGGCACACAGAGACAAATTATGGTCATTCTGTGTCTCGCCGCCCAGGCTCGATCGTGTCCAACAAAATGCAGAGACAAATTATGGTCATTCTGCGTCTTCTATCAACCAAGAGGAACAAATTCGACAGTATCAGGATGATGTGTCGGTACTGATCATTTTCAAATTTTTGCAGGTTCTGCTTGCAGGGAGGTTCACTGGCCGAATGGTGTTTCGCTCGAACGAAATTAGTGTCTTATCTTTACTTCCCTTTTATCTCCAATAAAAGACAAGTAAAGATGGGCAACTGTCATACCCTAATTTCGTCTGGGGACCATCCGTTTTTGGGATGCGACCCTCGTTTGACCACTTCGAGATATTTGGCACCCATCATTAGGCAATTTGTGAAGTTTCGAGACATGCCGGAAGCCAAAAGAAAAGTGTTGTAGCACAATCCGTGAAGTTCCGTGACATGCCGAAAATTAAAAGGAAGTGTTAGTGCGCAATCCGTAAAGTTCCGTAACATTCCGGAAGGCAAAAAGGGATGATTACATAATCTGTAAGGTTCCGCAACATTACGGAAAGAAAACAAGTATCGTTACGAAATTCGTAATTTTTCGTAACTTTACGGAAAAAGAATCACCAAAAAAAAGGCAGGGGGTGTATTTAGTAAAAATGGGGGTTCAAATAGCAACCAGGCCCACTTGGGCCATCCAGGATGTTCCTCCAGAAGGCGGTTGCTTCTAGAGGAAGCAACCTAGCTCGCCTAGGTGAGTTGGGTGGCAAGCATCTCCTTCCGTTTCCTATAAATAGGGGAAGGAGGGAAGAACAAAAATGTTCAACCCTCATGGTATCTGAGATTCACTTAAAATTAGTGAGAAAAATTGTTTCCGTGAAGAAAATCCAAGCCGAGGTGCTTCCGTAACGTTTCCGTGGGTGATTTCGTGAAGATTTTCAACCGTTCTTCGACATTCTTCGTCGTTCTTCGGTCTTCAACCGGTAGGTTCCCGAAATCAAACTTTTCAATTCATTCCATGTGCCCTTAGTGGTCCTCATTTGTTTCACGTGCTTTTATTTTCATTTCATTTACTTTCCGTACCCCCTTTGACGTGCTTTAGTCATTTACTTAAGCCATTTTCTCCCCTAATCAAAAATAAAATAAATTTCCACCGATCATTTGAATTGTAACATCCGTTAATTTCTGTTAAAATGAAATCCGACCGTTCGATCATGCCGTAACCACGTTGGAAACCAAAAAGAGGTAAAATAATAATATAATAATCAAAAGTATCTTTTAGTAAAATAAATCAAAAAAATCAATCGGACGTTTTTCTTTGGGATTTCTCTTTCTTTATCGAATCGACTAATAACCAAAGTGAAACTAAGGCTAAAATCAATTCATAAACCAAACTTTTGTCATCGCCTAAAAAAGCCATTTTCACAGGTCCAACGCCTTGATATGGTCTTTTCCGCTTTTATTGGTTAAGTGTAGATTTCTAAAAAGCCTAAAATCAATATGTAACTTTGTTACCTCTTTCAAAAAAAAAAAAGAAATCATTAATGATCCAATGCCTTAATGTTTTCTCACTTTTTAGAATCGAATGATTGTCTAATGGTCCAACGCCTTAAATGACCTTTCATTAAAAAAAAAAACATATCTTGCAAAAAAGGATAAAAAATAACCAAAATGCTTTGTTCACAAAAGAACTACGTAGGTCTGATTTCCTCATCACAATTGAGGAATACGTAGGAGCAAAGGGAAACACCCTTGTCGACCACAAAAAGATAAAAATATAAAAAGGCATAAAAAAGACATAAGTACGTAAAAAGGGAAAATAACATAAATTGAAGTCATATTTGCACATTTGATTAAAGGTTGTCGTCTCTTGTGACGGACGTGTGGGGTGCTAATACCTTCCCCGTGTGTAAATACAACTCCTGAACCTTTCACTTAAAGTTCGTAGATCACGTCTTTTCCGGTTTTTCCGACGTTTTCCTTAAATAAACGTTGGTGGCGACTCCGCGCGTATTCCTTTCTTGGAACACGCACCCGCGAGTCACGCGTCGCTCGCCCGCAAAAGGGTAGGTTGCGACAGAGTCATAGCAAAAATAACCAACAAAAAATTTGATAATGAGGCTCACTTGGCATAGGATGATGATTTGGGTTCAAATCCAGTTGTGCTTATGGTGACAACAAATTCTGATTTGGGAGAATTCTGAAACTTGGTACCTTGACTCAAGTTGCTCTAACCATATGATTAGTCATAGAGAATGGTTAACTGGCTTTGATGGTAATAAGAAGAGCAAGGTTAGATTCATAGACAACAGAACATTACCTGCTGAAGGAGTGAAGATCAGAAATTTGTAGTGATTTCTAATGTTCTATATGTGCCAAATATGAAGAGTAATCAGCTTAACATGGGACAGCTACTAGAAAAAGGCTTTACTATGCATATGCAGGATGATCTCTTGGAGGCACTTGACTCCAATCAAAGGAAGATCTTAAGGGTTTCCTTGGCAAAAAATAAGACCTTTCTTATTCAAATTAATGTTTTTGAAAATCAGTGTTTATCTACAAAAGTGGTTAATGAATCATGGCTATGGCACTTGAGATTTGGTCACTTGAATTTTAAGAGCCTAAGCTTGTTGAAGTCTAAATAGATGGTGACTAGACATTTTGTGATTCAAACTCCATAGAAGGTATATAGCAACTATTTAATTAACAAACAACCTAAGAATTCATTTAGTTCATATATTTCGAGGAGAGCTACTGGTTTGTTTGGAGTAGTGCATTCAGATGTGTGTGGACCATTTATGGTTCCTTCTCTTGGTGGGAACAATATTTTGTTTCCTTTGTAGATGAATTTAGCAGAATGTTGTGGATCTTTCTTATCAAGTCCAAGTCAAAAAAAAATTCAGTCTTTAAGAATTTTAGGTTACTTGTTGAAAAGCAATCTGAAAAAACATATTAAGATACTTAGGACTGATGGTGGAGTTGAGTTGAGTATACCTTTAAAGAGTTTGAAGATTATTGCAAAGGATTTGGCATTCAACATGAAGTGATATTAATATGTTTGGTGGCAGGACCCCCCGAATTAGGAAGTTCTTGTAGGGGGTCATCTAGTTTGGTTCCTCCTCTTCTCCGGCCATAATTTCATCAGCATCTATGGTGGGAGTTTGGAGCATCTCCTGGATGATTGTCTTGAGGTGCCTGACCTTCTTGGTGCTAGCCAGCTTGGAGAGCAAGTCTTCTTGGGTATTGCTTTCCCTTGGGATATAGTACATTTTGAAACATTTGAAACTATCAATGAGAGACTTTGCTATGTGATAGTACTTGAGCAGCACTGTTTCCTTAGTTTGGTATGTGTTGGCAACTTGTCCTTGGACAAGCTGTGAGTCTGTGTAGCATCGTAGTCTCTTGGCTCCAACTTCCCTTGCTAGCTTCAGACCTACAATGAGCGCCTCGTACTTTGCCTGATTGTTTGAGGCTCTGAAGTTGAGCTTGAAGGCTTGCTCCATAGTGATATTGTTAGGGCCTTTGAGGATGATCCTTGCCTTGCTTCCTTTTACATTAGAAACACCATCAACGTAAAGGGTCCACCAGTCTAGGGTGATTGTATCATTTCCAGCAAATTCTTCCAGAAAGTCAACCATGAATTGGGTCTTCGTAAGGCCATGTGGTTCATAATGAATGTCGAACTCTGATAATTCGACAGATCAGGCTACCATCCTTCTTGCAAGTTCAGGCTTTCTCAAGACCTGCTTGATAGGGTAGTTCGTCTTGACTACCACTTGATGATTCTGGAAGTAGGGCCTAAGTCGTCGTGCCGAGGTGATGAGTGCTAGCGCTTCTCAGTGTCTGGAGCATGTGACTGGTAAAGTAGATATAAAGCTAGTGCTTCCCTTCCTCTTGTACGAGGGCTAAGCTGATAGCTTCGTCGGCTACTAAGAGATATAGGAGCAGGGGTGCTACTGGCCTGGGTCGACTCAAAATTGGCGGTGTGACTATGGTTTTCTTGAAAGCCAAGAAGCCTTGTTCATAAGTCTCGTCCCATGAAAAGGGCTCAATTTTCTTGAGCAGTTTGTGAAATGGCTTTGCTTTTTCGGCGAGCTTTAGAAAGAACCTGGATAGGGATGCTAGCCTACCATTGAGCTTCTAGACTTCTCGAATGTTGATGGGGTTGTGCATCTCCAGTATAGCAGTGCATTTGTTGAGGTTGGCTTCAATCCCCTGGTGTGTGATCATGAAGTCAAGGAACTTGTCGCCGCCTACCCTTAAAGTACAATTTTTAGGGTTGAGGCGCATGTTGTATTTGCGTAGTTCCCCGAATACTTCTTTCAGGTTTGTCACAAATTGGGGTATGCTTTGAGACTTAACAACTATGTCATCCATATATACCTTGACATTTCGTCCGATCTGTTGTTTGAAGACTCGGTCCATTGGTCATTGGAATGTCGCGCTTGCATTTTTTAGGTCGAATGGTATGACCTTGTAACAAAAGTTGACATTTTTAGTTATGAATTTCATTTTCTCCTCATCTAGAGGATGCATTCTAATCTAGTTGTATCCGAAGTAGGCATCCAAGAAGGTTAGCACCTGGAATTCGGACGCTTCATCGACCAACCTATTGATGCTGGGGAGAGGGTACACGTCTTTGGGGTATGCCCTGTTCAGATTAGTGTAGTCGGTGCACATTCGCCATTTGCCGTTGGCCTTTTTGACCATGACGGCATTGGCAAGCCAAGTACAAAACCTGACCTCTCTAATGAAGTTTGCATGGAGAAGCTTGTCAACTTCTTCTTTGACGGCTTTACGTCGCTCTTCTCCTATCTTCATTTTCTTCTGTGATATAGGTTTGGCCTGGAGGAAGATGCATATTATGCCAAGAAGGATCCCCGGCATGTCAGATGGCTGCCAAGCAAATAAATCTGTGTTTCTGCGTAGCACGTCGGCGATGCACCGATGCTCATGACTAGTAAGGTCCCTACTAAGCCGCATGCACTGCCCCGATTTAGGTATGAGTTGCATCTAGACAAGCTCTTCGATAGGTTTCGAGCCTCTTTCAGAGGTATCATCTTACGAAACTATGTCAAATTCACTACCCAGGTTGGATTCATAGATGGTCAGGGTTTGGATTTGAGACCCTTCTTCCTCTGTCATGACTTGAGTGCCTTCAACTGTTGTGGGGTGAGGCATGGCAGGCTCCCGGATAGGAGAATGTGGTGCAACCTTTAGACTTTCCACATAGCACTATTGTGCTTGCTTTTGGTTAACCTTAACGGTTACAATCTCCCCTGTCAGTATAAGGAATTTCATTGTTATATGGGACGTGGAGACTATGGCTCCAAGCTCGTTGAGTATCTTCCTACTGATTAAGGAAAAGTATAATGTGTTTGCGTTAACCAATAGATATCTGATGGTGAATCTCCTGGAGAGCTTGCCCTGACCGAAGGTGGTCATCAAGTCCACATATCCTTTGGTCTCTACTCTCTCACTTGCAAAGTCGAGAAGTGAACCAGCATGGAGGTGGACTGTATTGGGTGAGACCTTAAATCTCTGGAAGGTTTTCCAGTATAGGACATCAGTGGAACTGCCCCGGTAGATGAGGACCTTGGACACCCTAAAGTTCGTTATGCTGATGGAGAAAACCACGAGGTCATCTTGGTTGACGAGGTTGATGCCCTTGAAGTCCCTGTCCGTAAAGGTGATAGGAGGTAGACTTCGTTATTGGGGTGCATCGACAAAATTAATGTTGATGTCTCGGATGGCGTGTAGGTGCCATTTTTGGGACTAGCTGGACTATCCTCCATAGGAAAAGCCGCCAACGATGGTGTTTATTACACCTCTAATATGCTCGACAGGTTCCAGATCTGGTGGAGGTTGTTGCTCATGCCATTGTTGTTGGTGTCTTTGTCTGCCTCAGTCTTCTGCTCTTCTTTTGTCTGCTTACTGGTTCCTATGTTGCTCCTCTTGATGTCCTCTGGGTCTTGGTCCTGCTTGGTGGTTGTCTAGTCTCTTAACAAACTAGGCTAAGTACCCAAACTGTATAAGTTCTTCTATCTTGTCCTTTAGGACCCAACAGTCTTCGATGTTGTGACCAATACCGCGGTGATATGTACAATATTTGGTTGCATCTGACCCCGGCCTGGGAGGTTTTGTCTAGGGTAGCCGGATGGATACCTCTAGGTTGAATGCTTCTTCGAGAATCATAGTGCGACTAGTCGTTACAGGTGTGTAACGCTCATATCTAGACTCTATGGAGAGAGGCTTGAAAAAAGATGATGGAACTCAATAAACCAAGAGGGGGGTGAATTGGTTTTCGAAAACACAATGTACTTTTAAAAATAGAGTTGCAGCAAAAAAAAAAAAACCTTTCTATGTGGATCGTATCACAAAACAAATATGAATCAAACGTAATCAATACTTAATCAATCCATCTTACACATGATCCTTCATTAACTTCTTTTCTTTCACAATCATAAAACTTGAATCTTTAAACCTTGATTAAAACTTGAATGAGTTGATTAAACCTTGAAAGAGACAAAGATATGAGCAAGAGAAAAAGACACAATCTTTTATATTGATTCACTCTCTATTTCTAGATAAGTTAATCCAGTTATCTAATCCACAACCTGAATTAGATTTCTACTATGCATCAAGAATTCTTACAAGCAATCACAATCAATCTACAATTCCCACCCCAGAAAAAGAGACTAAGGCATCCAAGACTAGGACCTGTGAATATAAGTCTAAGAGAACCCTACTCTTAGCCTAAACTACAAAACCATATTCTAGCATAATGTAAGCAATTCATGCATAAACACGAGACCGTGTAAAAACCATACACATGAAAAAATCAAGTATGAGAGATACAACTTGACCAATCTTTCCACAAAAACCTTGTTGGATTAAGAAGTTAATCTTCTTCTACTCAAAAGGCACAACTCACTTTCAAGAAAAGATCTTCCAAATCAAAAGATTAAGAATTTGTGATTTACTATAAAGCTTTTTTTGTCTCTTCTCTTATTCACTAATGCTAGCATGAAATCTTTCTCATTCTGAGGCTAAGTAATTTTCAAGATGTATTGAGTATTCTCTAATGATCTCTTGATTTGTAGATGCGAACACAAGTTGGTTATTTATAGAGAAAATAGTTATAATCGCTTGCAATCAATTAAATCTAGAAGGTAATCGATTAAATTATCCAAGTAATCGATTAAAGTGTCCATCCAACATCTAGAAAAATACTCAAGAATAATGTAATTGATTAAAGTGTTCTTATTCACCTTTAAACACTTGAACGAGAAAGAAGTAATCAATTAATCTACTTGGTAATCGATTAAAGCACAGACTCCTGAAAAATTAGTCATTGTCTCAAACAAAAATGTAATCAATTAAAATACCACTATAATCGATTAAACTGATATGAGACTTAACTCTTTAAGCTTCAAATAACTCATTGTAATCGATTAAAACAGAGAATTTTTGTCTCTAAAGAAATTTTTCTCAGATAGAAAATTTTCTTCACTCAGACTATGAGGATGCACAATGCAACACAGATATCAAATGTACTAAAATGCAACAATCAAGTTAACAACCAATACAAATGCCACTCAAAGGAGTTGGGCATGTAAAAGCCAAAACTTCTTCTAAAACTTCTTCAAATTTTTCTTTGAGCTTCAAGTTTTAGCCTTAGGTTGTTCCAAGTTGGTGCTTCCATTATCTTTAACAAGGTTGGCGATTATCAGGCTTGTGCCTCTTATCCGAGATGCGTAAGTTGGCCTTGGTGTGTGCTTCTCGCTTCTGTCTAGCTTGACAAACTTCATTCCAGAATCGGGACATTCTTCCATCTGGATATAGCCCTTAACTTGCTCGCGTAGCTCGTCCATGCTATTGGGTGGTTTTTGGATCTGGATGATGGTGCACCCAAATCTATCCATGAATTTTCTAAGGGTCTCGTCGTCTACTTGTCGTAGACTAGCTAAGGCAACTGAGGTCATGCGATGAGACCTGCTAGTGGTGTACTGCGCACTGAATTGTTTGACGAGGGTGTCAAAGCTGTCTATGAACCTAAGTGAAAGTCCATCATGCCAGGTCAATGCTTCCCGCTTAAGGGATGTAGGGAAGACATGACATAAGATCGCATCATTATTGGTGTAGAGGTTCCCCTATGTCGCAACCTACCCTTCGGCGGGAGGACGACGCGGGGCTCACGGGTGCGTCTTCCAAGGGAGGAAGGCCCACGGAGTCGCCACCAACGTTTATTTGAGGAAAACGTTGGAAAAAACCAAATGTGTGGTCTACAAACTTTAAGTATGAAAGGTTCGTGAGTTGTTTTTATGCACGGGGAAGGTATCAGTACCCCACGCGTCCGTCACAAGGGACGACAACCTTTAATCAATGTGCAATATCATGTCTTGAATTTGTTTTATTTTCCCTTTTTATGTTTTTATGGTTTTCTATGGATCTTTTTTGTATTTTTTATCTTTTTGTGGTCGACAAGGGTATTTCCCTTGCTCCTACATAAAATGATCTATGGATCTTTTTATATTTTAACCAAACAAAATTCGTTTAAGGCGTTGGACCATTAAATGATCTTTTGATTTTTGGAAAGGATAGAAACGTTAAGACGTTGGACCATTAACGATCTCTTGGTTTTTGAAAGGAGAAAAATATAAGGCGTTGAACCATTAACGATCTCTTGGTTTTTGAAAGGAGAGAAACGTTAAGACGTTGGATTATTAAGGATCTCTCGGGGTGGTCGACAAAAGCGGGGCTTTTGCTCCTACGTATCCTCAATTGTGATGAGAAACTCAAACCTACGTAGCTCTTGCAAAAGCGGTAAAGTTAATTTTATGCTTTGAATGGTCCATTTTAACCAATAAAAGCAAAGAGGTCCGTTTTAAGGTGTTGGACCTTAAAACGTTTTTGAGTGACTTTTGCGGACAAAGCTTGGTTTGTGAGTTGATTTTAGTCTTAGTTTCACTTTGATTATTAATCAATTCATTCAAGGAAACTATCTAAGAAAAACGTCTGATTGATTTTTTTGATTATTTTATTATTATTATTTTTCAAGATATTTTGATTATTTTATTATTATTTTTCCTTTTTTTATTTAACCAAGGTTACAGTGTGAACAATCAGTTAGTTTTTGCTTTAACAATGATTAAATGACATTACAACACAAATGATCGGTTGAAATTCATTTTATCATTTATTAGGCGAGATAACGACTTAAACGATCGGTTAAAGCTCGTTAAAAATGGAAGAAAAGAAAACCGAAAGTGAACGAAATGAAGATGAAAGCCAATAAAACAAGAAATGAATTGAAAGTTCTGGATTCGAAAACTTACCGGTTGAAGACCGAAGAACACACGAAGAATGGATGAAGAACGGTGAAAAATCTTCACGGATTGGCTCGCAGAAACGTCTCGAAAGCGTTACGGAAGCACCTCGGCTTGGATTTTTCTCCTTCTCTCTCTTCTCTCACTAATTTTAAGTGAATTACAATGCATAAAAATGCTGAACGAAATTCCTCAACCCCTCTTCCCCTATTTATTGGAGAAAAAAGGGAGGTGGTTGCCGCCCAACTTGCCCAGGCAAGCCCAGCTCGCCCAGGCGAGCAGGGTTGCTTCCACCTGAAGCAATCCCCTTTTCTCCAGAACAATCAAGAAGGGCCCAAGTGGGCCATATTTCTATTTACACCCCCAATTTACTAAATACACCCCATTTTCATGTTTTTGGGTTACGCAATGATACTTGCTTTCCTTTTGAAACATTGTGAAACTTCACGAATTACTCAACGATGCTTGCCTTCCCCTTCCGGAATGTTGCAAAACTTTATGGATTACGCAACAAAGCTTGTTTGGACTTCCAGAATGTTGCGAAACTTTACGGATTACGCAACAATGTTTGCTTTGTCTTCCGGAGTGTTGCGAAACTTTATGGATTATGAAACAAAGCTCACTTTGACTTCCGGAGTGTTGTGAAACTTTATGGATTACGCAACAAATCTACTTTCGACTTCAAGAGAGACCACACAAAGTTCGCAAGCCGACCGCCAGTGTCCCTGGACGAAATTAGGGTATGACAGTTGTTCCTCTTTACTTATCTTTTATTGGAGATAAAAGGGAAGTAAAGATAAGACACTAATTTCGTTCGAGCCGAACCTCACCTGACCAACCACTAGCCCAACCCGCGAAACCTGTCAATCAGAAAGAGCAAAAAGGTAGCAGGAACATTAGTACAAACCTCAGTGTCGTGGAAGCAGTAAAATCGGATGGCCAAGACGTCCCCGCATGCTATCGAACTTGATCATCTCTGGTTAACAGAGAAGAGCCTCGCACGTCATCGGACCTGAACGTCTCTGGATGACCAAGGTAAATCTGCAAAAATCTTCAAAATGATTAGAAATGAGCAACCATCATCATCCTAGATATCATCGGACTTGTTCGTCTCCGGATGATAAAAGGGACTTCGACAGTCTTTAGACAGGAAGGGTGCGAGCGACTGTAACAACCCACCTCGTCGCTACGGTATCCACACTCTAATATTCGATAATTTCAATTTTTATAAAAAGAACTCCCTTAATTTTTGCTTATGAAAATAAAAGTGATTTTGTCACAACATAAATTCATCCAACAACACGCCATTACTTAAGTGAATATGCATAATTACATAGAAACAATAATTCGGTACATGTCATACACATAACGAAACTTAAATCGGTTCATAGATATAATTAAAACCCTAGTTTTACATCTTTAACTCAACAAAATAAAACTTAAAAACCAACTACGGAGGAGTTGATTACAAAACACAACTCTCTCCCAAAATAACGCCAACGTCATCACGTTGGCTCGGCGGCTCCTCACCAGAATCTTACTCCCTGCACCCTGCCACTGTCATTCTGCTCCCACGAACAAGGTTCGTGATCATCACAGGTATCAACCACACGATACAAAATTGCAAGGGTGAGTTCATTATAAAAAGAACCAATACCAATTCCAAATAACCAAAATTAGCAAGGAACATAGGCAAACATGATGAGCATACACAACAATCATTATTCAACACTCATATCTAACAAGTATCCATCATCCACATCCAACAATTACTCATCATCCATCCATGGACCCAATCAAGACTACACAGAATGATGCATGCACCTGACTCAACACTCAGATGCAATGTAGTACGTACCAACAACAACCAAATCTCAGGAAATAGCCTAAGCGAGTCCAAATGGCACTCTCACTTAGGGAATTGTGCTGAGTTTGTCGAGACTACCCGATTGTGCACGTAGCAACCCCCCTTCCATAGGTGATCAGCCTGGGAGCCCAAAGGTGTTCCCTACCAGGTGACAGCCCCCTAGTACAAAGTACACTTGGCCACAGTTACTCTATTTCCTGTGTCGTATGAGCTATGATCACAGCCAAAAGTAAGTGCCAAAGACCATGGACCAATTAAAGCACCTAAGCATCCCCTATGAAATGCTTAGATTCTCTAACCACGCTAGTTACCCACGTCTGGGCCATCCGAAAAGGTTAGTGCACTCTACCCCCCATGACATACACTCCATACGACGTATGATCGTGGCCAAAAGCTAGTGCCAAAGACCTTGGAAGGTCAGTGCACAGTGCCCCCCATGAACATACACAACATCCAATGTATGAGCGTGGCCAAAGACCCTGGAAGGTCAATGCACAGTGCCCCCCACGAACATACACAACATGCACATGCCAATGCATTTCCAACATCAATCAACATTCCATTTCCATGTCATTCACAACATAAATATCATCTCGTCTCAACGACGTTCTCAACAACAACAACAACAACCTCATTTCATATTCACATATTCATCAATAATAACAATTCATGTTGACATGGTCTTTATTAACAACGTCATCTCAAATCAATATCATCATAATTATGATTATCATCAAATATCAATTAAAATCCTCAATAGCAACATCAACAACAAATCACATTTCGCACACACACACACACACACACACACACACACACACACACACACACACACACACACATATATATATATATATATATCTTTCATGCCTAAGATTCACACTCACGGTCTTCAAACAACTCAATTCAAACAAACCAGCATGCATATCAATAACAATTTTATCGCATCCCATTAGTTAAAAACATAATTTTCTTGAAAGAAAAATCAGCATGCCACAGGGATAGGCAGTTATCCTCATAGCTAGGTTCCTTGACCCTAACTATGGTGTTAAAATGGTAAATTTTATAATAAACTCCCCTCACCTATTGTCAGCTACCCGCAGTTTCCTTGTCACATCACTTGGAGATGTCTTTTTCTTTTCCGCTCGTCGATTCCACGCAATCCTCTACCATACCAAAACGAAGGAGACTTAATATGGATTTTAGAAAACAAAGCTAATAACAGTGCTCTGGGTCAAACACCCACATCACTACATGAAAGAGCTGAGAGCATTTCGAGTTTTACAAAGGAACATCATTTGGAAATTCCGACCACGCCAATGTGACCAGGGTTCAGTGTAGGTTACGAAAATAACATGAATTTCATGAAAAAATAACGTTTACAAAGTCTCTTTCTCTAGGGTTTTTTAGAGGAAACGTAAAACATGCAATGGTGGTTCCAAAGTCAGAAAAGATGCAAAGACAAGCTGAAACTAACAAGAAACAAGCGTAGAACCATGGTTACCTCGAAAGAAAATGAAAGGTCAGATTAGGGTTTCGTTCTCTACCGAAACCGCAAACCAAGTTGGAAGATTTCGCTTCAGTTGAAGGGTTCCTCTCGGTGTGGGTCTCAACAGATAACAATGGCGGTTTGTGGTGGCTAATGGTGGCTATGGGTGATGGAGAAAGTGCTTGGGACGTTAGAAATGACTTTGGAAGAAAGAAAGGAGAAGAAATGGCATTTTTCCTAAACTACACGAAAGCAAAGGCTGAAATGCTTAAATGAGAAATGTTCTCGGGAACGGAAGCTTCGCGCACACTCCAGACATCTTCTCGAAGATCCCAACGGTCAGATCATGGACAAGTATCTTGTGAAGCTGCAGACCAAATTTCGAGAAGATCTAACGGTTAAAGAAGGCTGTACAACGTTTTTACTGAGGAAGCTCATGTAGCTTCCTCAAGAAGCTTCAATAAGAGGCTTCCTCAAGAAGCTTCATTAAGAGGCTTCCTCAAGAAGCTTCCTCGTGGCTTCTTTGAGAAGCTTTCTCAAGAGGCTTCTTTGAGAAGCTAGATCCTTATCTACCCACACCCCTCTATTAACTAAATTAACCTCCTTGAAAATAATTACGGATAAAAATAACGCAACAAATAATCAAACATCAAACATAATTACAAATAATATATAGATATATATATCAGGGTGTTACAGCAACCATATGTTGCCTCCGTGTGCCATCGAACTTGTTGTCTCTGGATGACAAAGGTGCAGATAACCATGAGGTATCTCCATATGCTATCAGACCCTCAAGCCACAACAGCAGAAGTGAGACTTTTTCACCGTCTCGGCCGGAATACGCTGACATCTTCGGGAAGGGTGCAAATGACCACACTAGTCTCTGCGTGTCAACGGGCTCGTTGGCCTCTAGTTGACGAAAGGTGTGAATAACCATAAGGTATCTCCGCATGCTATCGGACCCTCGAGTCGTGATAGCAGAAGTGAGACCTTTTTTGCAGTCTCGACCAGAAGACGCTGACATTTTCGGGAAGGGTGCAGATGACCACATTGTTCTCTACGTGTCAACGGGCTCACTTGCCTCTAGTTGACGAATACGGACAACCGTATGTTGCCTCCGCGTGCTACCGAACTTGAATGCCCTCGGATAGCTAAGGCAAGACCTTTTGGCGGTCTCGGTCGATAGACATTGAGCCTTCAACGAAGGAAAGCAGATGACCATATTGGTCTCCGCGTGCCATCTGGCTCTCTTGGCCTTAGCTGACGAAAGGTGCGGGTAACCATAAGGTATCTCCGCATGTCAACAGACTTGACGTCTCTGGATGACAAAGGTGAAACTAAATTAGTCTCGGTGTCCCTTCACTAAAATGCGGACATGCTTTAGCAAAGAGAACAAACTTCCAACCGATCAGAGCAACATACATTTCGAAGAAAAACAATGTGTCTATTGGGGAAGGAAGCACACTGATAGAATTTTCTCATAACCGCAAATGAGATTTAGGGTGTTTGTGTTTCACTCATAAGTGATCATTTGGAGGAAACACTAGGTCTAACAAAAAATAGAAGAAAATCACTCAAAGTGCATAAACCTCACACAGGCAAGTGTTTCATCCTAATTCCGAACCATGGATATGTCATGAATTGATTTTGCAAATCATTTCCTATCAAATCAAAGATTACATGCGTGATCATGGAATAATAGGACCTTTGTTGGGAAACTGTGTTTAGTGGGAAACTTAGCTTTGAGCATTTTGGCCTTTTCTTTTTTCTGTTTCTGTTTAGCGCAGGGCGAGAAAGTCGCCAGTGCATAGTATTTTGGGTTGGCAATCAAAAGGAGAGGGCCACTTTAAGTCGTGGTTTCCTTTCTTTTGTCATTTGTTCGTAACAATTCCATATTGTTCGAATATTGCCTGGTTTGAAAACCTTTATGTATATCTCTTTTTTCTTATTTCGATCTTTGATCGGAGATTTCCTTTTTTCTTTTGTTTTTCTTCCGATCTTTGATCGGGAACATTTTCTTTTGTTTTTCTTCTGATCTTTGACCGAGAACTTTTTTTTTGCAGCACACTGGTAGCTTAACATTGAACGGATCTTCTCTCTTGGGGACATCCTTTCATTCCTCCTCCCCGGGGGCCAGGGCAAAAGTTCCCATCTCGGGTCAAAGCTGGTCGACGGGTTCTGGGACTTTGGCTTTATGGAATAGCCGAACATGACGTATGTCAGGGTATGGGCTTGGCCAGCGGTTTAGGGATAAGGGGATGTCCCATATCATCTCCATGACACGCACGCAACAATGACGATTTAGAATTTCATGCAAAACTGGTCATGCATGCACCCATGTGGACACTCAAGCATCAAATTTTGTGGTCATGTGACACTAGGGCTCATGATTCATATTTCCTATTCACTTCAACCCATTGTCTCCAAAATATGCTCCATTATGAATTCATGCATTTACCCAAGTCCGTTTTGGGTTTTGAGGAAAAACACACAGTATCCACCCTTCGGGTGTACACATTTTTTTCATCAAAATCTGCTCATGTTCTAAATGGCAAGTTTACTTCCTTTTAAAAGCGTGTTGGCTTTTTAGTTAACCAATTTTATTTTTCTTTTTATCCATTTTTTTTAACAAAAGAGTAAAAACAACATGCACCCCAGACATAGTTGATATTCGCAATCACATTTTTTTGAAAAGTCGTGCGAACAAGGGTACGCAAGGCCTACCTACGTCAAATCACAATGTTAAAGTAACTAAAAAAACAAAACCGCAATGATAAGTCACAATGAAAAAATGACAAAACAAATGACAACAGCAATATCAGATCACAATGGAAATAAACACAATAACTGAAAGCAGTAATGTTAGATGAGTAAAAATCACAAATCTGGCGACCTCAATCGTGTGGCTCTCCTCCCTCCTAGGAAATCGAGCAGGTCGATCATATCCTCGTCCATATGGGGTTCATCTGCATCATCGAGGATCCTGTAGGCCCCTCCCCTGTCTGGGCATCGGGCCAATCTCCGGGCCATGCGACCTCAGTCCCGAACTGCTCCGGGGTAGGGCATACAAAAGGGGTGGAACCCTGCCCTTGTTGGCTGAGGCTGAACCGGTAGAGACACTCATGTAACTGCACCTGTCCATGGTGGTTGGCTGCCTGCTGGCGAACCACATGTTGTAGATACTGCTCCATACTCAGTGGTCCAGCCGAATCGGCCTGCCGAGGTGGTGGCGGTGCGCCCGTGGCCTGCTGTGCGTCACCCTGCACCTGCCTAGGTGTGCAGTACTTCTTGATGAAGGCTCAGGTGATCGGCAGCTGGATTACCTTGCTGGGGGTGACATGCACTCCGTAGAGCTGGTAGAGGCCCGTGATCAAAGCCTGAAACCCCAGGGCCCTATTGAACTTCTCCGGGTCCAAAGGGTGCCTAGTAGGCGCCATCCCTGCAAACAAATAAATGGCGTCAGCAATTACCTGGGCCACGTGAACACTCATCCGTCTTAGGATGGCATACACCAACTAGCACTTAGGCAGAGGGATATCGGAGTTGTGGTCGCTAGGCAAGACGTTGTTGAGCAGCAGCATCATCCATATATGGGTCAAGGTAGTCATGCTGGTGCGCATGATCCTCACCTGCCTCCCAGCAGCGGTCCGGGTGAAATCCTACCCTGGTATCCACAGCAGCTAGGCGATGGCCTCCTCATCGAAGTCATCTGCCTGGTTCCTCCTCTGGCTGAACTCACACTGCTGGTCTTTCTCCAAAATCAGTGGGTTGCCCAAGAATTGGCTGAGGGCATCTGCATCAAAGGGAATCCAGTGACCACTCACCCACGAACGCATGTCCCGAACTCCCTCCTCATTGGGCCAGGCATTGGCATAGAATTCTATGACTATCTTCGGGTCGAATTTAGCCATATGGGTCACTAGTGGTGCCCAACGCCTGCGAGCTATCTCTTCCTGGAAATCAGGGTACTCATCCTCCCTGAGTTGGAAATGCCTCTCCCTATGGAACGACCATCCCTTGATGGCCTCAAAGCGCTGCTGGTGCTCAACACTCCAGAATCGACGACTGTCAAACTCTATGATGGCGCTAGAGCCTTCTCCAGGGGCGTCCCTCCTAGACCTCTTCGGGGAAAGCTTCTTCGAAGCCATCTCCTGCAGAAAACAAACATTCGGGAAGTTAGCTTACAAAGAATTGCCCTCTTATAAGCAAGACCAAGCACGAATGGCATACAACTTCTCTGAACATGCAAACGTCAATGTAAATTTGGGCAAACTCACACCTGCATATTTAAGCATCTTGGCTACCTAAAAAATGCGTACGTGCTTATTC
This sequence comes from Glycine soja, assembly GCF_004193775.1. Lineage (NCBI taxonomy): Eukaryota > Viridiplantae > Streptophyta > Magnoliopsida > Fabales > Fabaceae > Glycine > Glycine soja. The sequence continues at coordinate 9,224,944 of NC_041017.1, forward strand.
AAGTATTTTGCTTATTTAAGTATTTTCGCTACCTAACATGCAATATATACATCTCATGAGGCCTTCTCGCTACCTAACAAGCAATATATACACATTCAATTATAAGAAAATATTTTACTATCCACATGATTAACAAAGGCATTTTTGTCACCTACATTAACTGAATCAACGAGGCATTTTGCCTACTTATCAAGCAATATATATACATTCAATTATTTTCAAAGAAGGTATTTTTGGCTACCCACATAAATTAGTAAATTAACAAAGGCATTTGCTACCTAAATTAATTAGGGAATTAACAAAGGCATTTTTGCTGCCTAAGTTAAGTGAGGCACTTTGCTACCTAACGTACTTTGAGGCATTTTTGCTACCTAAGGTACCTTGAGGCATTTTTGCTACCTAAACCTGCATCTACGAGTGCATGGCGGACAAAATTTTCCAACTTCTGGGTGCAAGCCCAACACCATGGTGCTGCCTAAGGCTAATTGTTTTGGCCTAACGTTAAGCCTCTCCTAATGAGCACCCACTTTGCGTTCTCTTGAGTCCAAAAACAAGCTTTGGTCCTTAGGCCTAAGTGTATCACTCTAGTCGTTATGGGAACTACCTACATGCTCCAACATGGCCCTCATTCACGTACCAAGTGGTTTCATAGGCCATTTCTCACCAAATCATGCGCAAATGCCATTGAGGCATTTCACCGAGCACTTGGTGGTCGCATGTTTAGGCACAAATAGCAGGGGGGTAAGGGCAATGTGGCATGCCCGATCATTTCAGAATACATCTTAGGCCTAAGGCCATTGCCTATAACCCTTCAACTCAACAAAAACAAACAAATATTCAAAGATAACTTGCTCATATTTTTTACCAAATACATGTAACTTGGAGCACCAAAAAAGCATCAATGGAAAGCTAGAGAGCCCAAGAATGGGGTACTTACTTGTTGGGGATGAATAATAATGCAAAATGTAATAAAAAATGAGGAGAAATGGTGACCTAAGGCTGGAAATCCAAGGAATCCCGTGAGCCTACGTTTTTTGAATGAGGGGAGGAAGTTTTGGGTGAAAAACTCACCCCTTCCCTCTTTTTTTAACCTTTCTCGAGCAGGGGGTGCTCGCCCAGGCGAGCTAACCCACCCCCCCCCCCCCTGTTTTTTTTGCAAGATTCCTTGCAAAAAAAATTGTGTTCCCTATGGGTTGGTGAGCTCTGGGGAAAAGAAAACAAATATGTAGCAATTCTCCTAAATACCCCAAGTGTTTAGGCATAGTATCGCTTGACGACATTGGGGTTTACGGGTGAAGGCAATTCCTCGTCATCCATGTTGGTGAGCACAAGGGCTCCTCCGGAGAAGGCTTTCTTTATGATGAAAGGCCCTTCATAGTTTGGGGCCCACTTTCCCCTATTGTCTCTTAGGGCTTGGGAGACTTTCTTCAGCACCAGGTCCACTTCGCTGAATTTGCGCGGGTATACCTTCTTGTTGGCTCATAGCGGCCAGACGCTTGTCTTCTATGAGATTGAGCTGATCGAAACGCGCTTGGGCCCACTCCGATTTTTTTAATCTAGACTCCGCCAAGATTCTCAATGAAGGGACTTCCACCTCAAATGGTAGCACGACCTCCATTCCATAAACCAACAAAAACAGTGTTGCCCCAGTTGACGTTCGCACCGAGGTTCGGTAGCCATGCAGCGCAAAATGGAGCACTTCATGCCAATCTTTGTATGACACGGTCATTTTCTAAATGACCTTCTTGATATTTTTGTTGGCTGCCTCTACCGCTCCATTCATCTTGGGTCTGTAAGGCGTGGAATTGTGGTGTTAGATCTTGAATTCCTCGCGCATTTCCTCCATCATTTTGTTATTCAAATTGGTGTCGTTGTCTGTGATAATCTTCCTTAGGAACCCATATCGGCAGATTAGCTCCCTTTTGATGAACCTGACCACTACACTCCTCGTGACACTAGCATATGAGGCAACTTTGACCCACTTGGTAAAGAAGTCGATCACAACCAAGATGAAGTGATGTCCATTTGCAGCTTTGGGCTCAATGGCCCTGATCACATTTATCCCCCACATGGAGAAGGACCATGGCGCTGCCAATACGTTCAATGGCAGGGGCGAAGCATTGACATTGTCTGCAAATGTCTGACATTTGTGACACTTCCTTACATGGAGGCAACAATTGTTCTCCATGGTGAGCCAATAATAGCCCGCCCTCAGGATCTTCCTAGCCATGGCATGCCTGCTAGCATGCATCCCGAAGGAACCCTCGTGGACCTCCACCAGCATGCCTTCATCTTCCTTAGCATCCACGCATCGGAGTAAAACCATGTCATGGTTTCTCTTGTATAGTATACTTCCGCTTAAGAAGAAACCGGCCGCCAATCTCCTTAACGTTCTCGTCATTGTTGGAAACCTCCGGTGGGTATTCCTTGCATTCGACGTATCGCTTGATGTCGAAATACCAAGGCTTGTCGTCCTGCTCCTCTTCTATCAAACAGTAATGTGCAGGCTTGCCGCGACATCTAAACTTAATGTACGGCAAGTCTCTGTGCGATGTCAGCTGGAACATGTATGCTAAAGTGGAAAGTGCATCGGCCATTTGATTTTCCTCTCGGGGGACATGGTGGAAAGAGACCTCATCAAAGAACTCAACCAACTTCTTGATATAAGCCTGGTAGGGTACCAACTTATGGTCCCTAGTTTCCCACTCTCCTCTCAACTAGTGAATAACCAGTGTCGAGTCTCCGTACACCTTGAGCAACTTGACGTTGAAGTCAATTGTTGCCTGGATACCAAGGGCGCACGCTTCGTATCCAGCCATGTTGTTGGTACAGTCGAAACCAATTCTGGCCGTGAAAGGTATGCATTGATTGTTCGGAGAGACCAACACCGCCCCAACGCCATTTGTCCTTGTCCTTGTCTAGCTTTTCTTCAAATAAGGTCATGATGTCTTCATCTGGGAACTCGGGATGCATGGGCTGATAATCATTGAGAGGTTGCTCAGCCAAATAGTTCGTCAAGGCACTTCCCTTTATCGCCTTTTGGGTGACGTAGACTATGTAGAATTCGGATAGTAAAACCTACCACCGAGCGATCTGCCCTGTGAGAGCGGGCTTCTCGAAGATGTACTTGACTGGGTCCATCTTGGATACCAACTAGGTGATATGGCTCAGCATGTACTATCTTAAATAGTGGGACGCCCACACCAAGGCGCAGCATGTCCTTTCCAGCAAGGAGTAGTTCATCTCACAGGCCGTGAACTTCTTACTTAAGTAGTAGACGACCCGCTCTCTTTTTTCAGACTCGTCATGCTGCCCCAGCATGCACCCCATCGACTCATCCAAAACTGTCATGTACAGGATGAGAGGTCTCCCGGGCACCGGGGGCATAAGTACTGGAGGGTTCATAAGGCGCTGTTTGATCCTTCCAAATGCCTCTTGGCAGTCATAGTTCCAGTGATATGAAGAGCGGTTTTTGCGTAAGAGCTTGAAGAGCGACTCACAGGTAGCTGTGAGCTGCGATATGAACCTTGCAATGTAGTTCAAACGCCCCAGGAAACCTCAGACTTGCTTCTCGGTACGGGGCTCTGGCATCTCGAGGATGGCTTTTACCTTTTCGGTGTCAACCTCTATTCCTTTCTGACTTACGACGAAGCCCAACAGTTTCCCCGACTTGACCCCGAAGGTGCACTTAGCGAGGTTTATCCTCAATTGATACTTCCTGAGACTCTCGAACAACCTCTGCAAGTTGACAAGGTGTTCTTCCTCAGTTTTAGACTTGGCGATCATGTCATTCACATAGACTTCGATTTCTCTGTGCATCATGTCATGGAACAAAGCCACCATAGCCCGTTGATAGGTTGCCCCGACGTTCTTGAGCCCAAAGGACATCACCTTATAGCAAAACGTCCCCCACAGGGTGATGAACATGATCTTATCCATGTTCTCTTGTGCCATCTTTATTTGATTGTAACCCAAGAACCCATCCATGAAGGAAAACAAAGCGAAATTAATTGTGTTGTCCACAAGGACATCGATGTGTGGCAGAGGGAAATTGTCCTTGGGACTAGCTCGGTTTAGGTCCCGATAGTCGACACACATTCGTACCTTCCCATCTTTCTTAGGGACTGGCACAATGTTGGCCACCCACTCAGGGTATCGAGCCACTGCCAAGAAGCCGACATCGAACTGCTTTTTTACTTCCTCTTTGATCTTCAACGACATTTCGGGTCTCGTTCTCCTTAGCTTTTGTTTCACCGGGGAACAACCAGAGTTCAAAGGCAACCTATGCTGCACAATGTCGTGGCTTAAACCAGGAATGTCTTGGTATGACCAAGCGAAGACGTCTTAGTAGTCCCGTAGTAGAGCCACTAATTCTTCACGGATAGGTGTAGTCATACCCGTTCCCACCTTTACTTCCTTCCTTTCATTGTCAGCATCCAAGTCTACGAGCTATGTCTCTTCTTGGTGCGGTTTCATCTCTCGGTTTTCCTGAGCAATTATCCTCTCTAGCTCTAGGGGAAGCTCTATATCTTCGTCTTCTTCATCCTCCATTTGGCTCGTTTCTTGCTCAAAATCAATGGCCGGGTCCCCGGTATTAGTACCTTCATGGGACTCGTCGTCGAATCTTCATCGTTCAAACACAACAAATAAACATGCAAATGAATGAGAATGGTTGGAGGCATAAGAACAGATGAAGAAAAGTCTTTATATTATAATCTTCAAGAACAAAAGACATAATGCATTAACAAAAGGAAACCCTAAAGCCTAGGCCCAACCATAGGGTTTAAAGCTAAAAATTTAAATGTGCTTGCCATATAAACTTCAGGTCGTTCCTCCACCCGCCAGTTCCCTAGCTAGAAACCGGGAGGGCATGGTTGCACCAAGTTTGACCGCCTCGGGGAGTCTTCGCCGCCTATCGCGGCGACTTACCCTTCGTGCCTTAAACCCACACTCACGAAGCTTTTACTGATGTGGCATGATAGGACCTCTTTGGCTTATGGTCTTGGCCACAGGCCTTGGCCTTTGTTCCTCATTTCTGAGATGTTTTTCCTTACGTCAGCCTGTGTAGGCTTATAGCCTAACCCAAATTTCCCGTGATTTCCTTTTACGTCTACTAGGCCGGCCATACCGTCATTATTCTTGCCCAAACCCATTCTGGGCTCATAGCCGTGCCCCAACATCACTCGGGCCACCATCATTGCCGCGTTAGACATGCGGGGCTGCCATGGAGGGATTCTATGGAGGCGTTGCTTACCACCTCAAAGGATTGGAAAGTCATTTCCAAAGACTCTTTTGCAGCTTCCACATACGGCGTAGAGGAAGAACAACTCACCAGAACATCCTCTTCGCCCGATACAATGACCAAATGCCCTTCCACCATAAATTTCAACTTTTGGTGGAATGTGGAGGGGATGACTCCCCCTGAGTGGATCCATGGACGCCCCAGCAAGCAGCTATAGGTCGGGTTGATGTCCATCACTTGGAAAGTAACTCGACAAGTATGAGGCCCTATTTGTACTGGGAGGTCGTCTCACCCCTTACCTCTCGGCGGCTACCATCGAAGGCCCAGACCACCATGGAACTCGGCCTCATGTGGGTGGCGTTGAACGGAAACTTCTCCAACGTGCTCTTGGGCATCACATTCATGCTTGAGCAGTTTTCGATGAGTACCTTAGCCATAATGTGTTCCATGCATTTGACCGACATATGCAGAGCCCTATTATGCCCTTTCCTCTCGGTGGGAATTTCCTCCTTGGTGAAGGTGAGGTAGTTGTTGGTCGTGATGTTATTGATGATCCCCTCAAAGCCTTCCATGGAGATGTCTTGGGCTACGTAAGCTTCATTCAAAACCTTCACCAATAATGCTCGATGAGGCTCAGAGCTCATAAGCAACTCCAGAAGGGAGACCCTAGCCAGGGTCTTGTTGAGTTGTTCAATGATCTTGAATTTGCTTTGTTGGATAATGCGAAGGAACTCGCTGGCCTCCTCCAACAATACCTCTTTCTTGTTGAGGCCCTCTTTTCCCTCAACGAACCTCCCTGTCGGAACATCCCTGTCCGGTGTGGGGATCACTTTGATGTTTTGTCCTTTGATCACCTTCGCTTTCCCTATACAGTTCATGGGTTGCACTGGCAGGTCGGGGGGTGCGAACACGCAACCGCTGCGGGTTATGCCGCTTAAGCCGGTGATGTTGGTTACTTTGGCCGATAGTGAGCCGATGCCGGTAGTTTCCTCCTTCCTGTCACCTGGAGGGGCGTACCTCCATAGGACTGTGCGGCTATTTTTGTAAGGGAAAGGAAAAGGTCTAATGCCCGATACCGCCGAGGGGCCTTGGGGCCTTTGGGGAGCAGTGCCCCTGGTAAAGTGTATCACCAAGGGTTTAGGTTTCCTATGACTTTCCTTATCTGCTGACTGCATGCAGATATGTTGTTCCCTTTCCTCCTCGTTGCTGACTTCAAGCCGGCCTTGATCTATCATTTGTTGTAATAAATCCCCTACCGCTGAACATGTTTCCATATCATGCGGCATGCATGGATGCATTAAAAAGGAATCCTTCTTAAGCCCACCGCGAGGGATTACGCCCGCATCTTGTAAGGCTTCATAGATAAACCTTCTAGGGGTCATCACATCATTCAAATGTTTGGGCCTATGTGACCTACACATCTCAATGGCATTAACTGCCGCCTTTCCTTGATTGGCGAGTGGGTTTGTTTTTATATTGGGTCCGTCCTCTTGGAATGTTAACCATCTAGCCTTTATTAAACTTTGGACCTTGTGTTTCAAAGCCATGCACTGTTCGACTGAGTGCCCCGGGGTTCCCCCATGGTATGCACAGGTCGCACTGGGGTTATACCATTTTGGGAAAGGGGACTGGTAGATCTTCACTGGAGTCACTACTACCAATTGGTTGGCAATGAGAGACGGCAAGAGGTCCCCATACGTCATTAGGATCGAGGTGAATTCTAGAGCCTTCCTCGATGGAGGATTCCTTGCTGTGTCGGAGCCTATCCCAAGGTGGGCATTTCCGGCCTGGCGAGGCTGAGCTGGAGCCGAAGCCTGTGGAGGCCCCCTCTATGTTGATGCGGGCGCCCTTGGTTGGGCGGGCGCTGTGTTGGAAGAGCCTCCTGATGCAATCCTACCCCGCAAGGACATTGGATAGAAAACTCCAAGTATATTGGGCCAGAGATGCAAGAGAAGGCCCTAGGGTTCTTATGAGCCTTAGGGTAGATTTCGGGCCCATGGGCTAAGTACGAGCCCACTTATCTTTGTAAATATTAGATTAAGGTTTCATTATTTTTGGGCCTTGTATTTAGGACTCCATAATGTAGGTAGGGTACCTTAGAAATATAGGATTTTTCAGCCCTTGTATTTTAGGGCACCTAGACTAGTTTTTGTATTAGGGGTAGTTTTGTAATTTCACATGCACTAAGTGGATATTTGATGTGTGTGGTTGGAAATAAATTTAATTGAATTGGTAGAATCCCAATCCAATTAAATTTTAGAGGGGGAGGTGAGCATTTGCTTACTACACCCCATTGCCACATCATATAGTCACACTTTGTGCATGTCCTTCATGCTTTTCATGCCTCATGACACCTAAGCACACTTAGTGGAGAATCTTGGAATTGATCTTGGATTAGTGGGCTGAACCATAACTAAAATTCACTAATCATAATTAGTGAAATCTTGGCTCCAAAGTTTGGCTCCACAAATTCAATTTCAAATTCAAGTGAAATTTGAATTTCCCTCCAATTTGAATTTGCATTTTTTTCAACATTGATCATTTGAATATTAAACTTCATATTTCAAAGCTCATTTAGAGCACAAAATTTCGTGCTCTTCTCTTCCTCTCCCTTCATTCATCTCCTTCTTCCTCCAAGCTCTTATCCATGGCCTCCTATGGTGGTGAGCTTCTTCTAGACTCATCTTCTCCTTGAAGTGGCATCTCCTCTCTCTCTTCCTTCTCCATTCCGCTGCCATTCATCTTCCAAGAAGCAAAGGAATCCATTGATGAAGAAGATCCTAGGCCTACAAGCTCCAATGGAGCTTACATCACCTCCGACGTAGGCCGAAAAGCTCGGGTGATGTTATGCATATTGGTAGGTACTGTGGGAGGTTTGCTGTGGCTTGGGCCACGTGGGCATTGAAGTGGCGGCGTGGGCATCTCCCTCCTTCTTCTTTGCTCCAGCTACTCTAGTCCTCCTATTGCTCGTACCGGCGGGGGAGACGTAATCAAATTTCCCCCTCTTCAAACCCACTTTGATCCTTTTCTCCAGCGAATACCAAGTCCGCGAAGCTGGAGGGCATGTAACCCACTAACTTCTCATAGTAGAACACGGTAGGGTATCCACTATCATTGTAATCATTTCCCTCTCGACCATGGGAGGGGCCACTTGTGCTGCTAGATCTCTCCAACGTTGAGCATACTCTTTGAAAGACTCATGCTCTCGCTTACTCATGTTATGCAGCTGGGTTCGGTTGGGAGCCATATCGGTGTTGTACTGATATTACCTAATGAAGGCAGTAATCAGATCCTTCCAAGTGTGGATGCGGGAAGCTTCTAGGTTAGTGTACCAGATGACTGCTGCCCCAGCCAAACTATCTTGAAAGAAGTGCATTAATAACTTCTCGTCCCTGGAATATGCACCAATCTTCCGACAGTACATTTTTAAGTGATTTTTAGGACAAGTCGTCCCTTTGTACCTATCGAAATTAGGTACTTTGGACTTCGGGGGAATGATGATGTCCGGCACCAGGCACAAATCGGTCATGTCCGCAAAAGGATAATCGAAGAATCCTTCGACGGCCCTCAATCTCTCTTCGATGAGATCGAGTTTTTCCTTTCCCTCCGCTGCCGGAGGCGGCCCTCCCATGGATAGAAGTATTGGCTGCATTGGGTGAGGCTGAAGTACTCCCGTGATGTTGGGTTGAGGTAGAGCGTTGGGCGTTGGCCCCTCGGTGGGAAAAGGGGGGTAGGAGTCGACATCCCCATGAGTGCGCTCTCGAGGATCCTCGTGGGCACCATCAGGATGTCGAGGAGGCTGCCCTTCGAGGGTGAGAGGAGTAACATGACCCATGTCATCGTGCATGGTCAGTGGTGTGTAGTTGGGCGGTAAACCGTAGGGGTAAGCACCTCGGTTGTACCCCAAATGGGGGCTGTTGGCATGCCCCAATGTGTTTCTCCCTTGTCCCAAAATGTCTAGAATGGGATGATGTGTCGCGGTCGAGAGAACTGGGTCTGCTTCGGCGGCTGTGCTGACGGCGGTAGCTGTGGCCATGTTACTCTCCATTAGCCATTTCATTTCCAGCATGGCTTCCATAATAGAAGCCATTTGATCTTTTAAAGCCGACATGTCGGCTTTCATCTTTTCCTGTACCTCCTCTAAGTCACCCATCGTTCTAGACTTGGATCGGGTGCGATAGGGATGCCTTGGGGCCCGCTTAATTATGATGCCTTCCCTAAAGAGACAAAATGTGAGGAGTATGTAACAAGGAATTTAAACATGAATGCATGCCAGAGATAAAATGTCGAAGCATTTGATTCACACTGGCCTTTTGGAGCAAACTCATGGGATAAACTCATTTTATTCAAAAAGTTATAACTAGTCAAGATCTAAGTGACAATAGAAACTCCCTAACGGTTCCTAATTATATGGGTCATCAAGTCTATCATATGCTGACAATAGATGAGGAGCCCATGGATTTCCTCGGGGGCAGAGTATACGTCCATCATTGCTTTGGCCTTTGCCAATAATCGGGGAAGATCTTGACTCCCGTTCAAAGTAAGGGCGAATCGGTCCATCCACATCATCGCTTCTCGGTGTAATGAGTCAATCACCCTTCCCCTTGCCTCATTTTTTGTGTACACTTGGGCGTACTCATCCGCCACCTTGTGCTCGTGGGTCGTGGCCAAATCCAATTCTTCTTTGTACTTACTGATGATGGCCAACATGTTTGCTTCGATCTTGCTCAGCCGTTGAGACAAGCTCATTTTGGACCTCAGACAAGTCTTCAGTTCATCCTTCAGAATCATGTCTTCTATTCATGACTGGTCCCTTTCCTCTCTTTAGAGTTTAAGTTCGCTGTTACTGCCCCACAGATCCCCTCGGAACTTGTTCCGGTCGTGTTCTTCCTTGCGAGTCCTTTTGGTCTCTTGCTCCAAGGCCTTGGCGGTGGCTATATTGACGTCTCTCAGCTCGACGTTCTCTTTTTGGATCCTAACGGCTGTTGACTTGAACTTTTCCTTGACCGCTTGGGCTTTCTCAAGCTCCATTTTGAAGGCTTGCACCTCTTCGCTTTCTTACGGGGCTTCAGGCTCCTCTTCCTTAGCGGCTCTAAGCTTTGGGAGCCAATCCAGACCTTGTGCGTAGGCTTTCAACCACCTATGGTAGTCGCTGATGGCCCCGTTGCTACTTACCCTAAGTTCTTTGTCCTTCTTTTGCACCATCTCCTATGCCCTGTGAACTCCTTTAACCACCTCCACGTTGGGGCTATTGAAACCTCGTGCAATAAAAGGTGTGAGGCCTTCCTCTAACGATGCTCCCCTCATGGGGTAGCCAAGTTGTCTTATGGCGAGGACGGGATTATAATTAATGCAACCTCTCATCCCCATCAAGGGAACGTTTGGAAATCCTCCGCATGAGAAAAGAATCTCGGTTCTTCCTTCCTTCCATCGAGGGAACCAATTGACGGACGCTCCTTCTTTGCTTGCTAAGAGTCAGTCCCAGCTTGCCTCTCTCTTCTCGACGCACGAGCGGTGACCTTTTAGAGGGCAAACGTGTCTCCCCTCTTGGCGGAAAAGGTGTGAGACCAACCACACGTAGAGGGTCGGTGTGTAGCAAGCAATCCTTGCGCTACTCTTCTCACATCTATGATCGAATGTGTTGTATAAGTCGGCTAAGATAGTGACGATCGGGCTTTCCCTGCTATTGTAAAAGGCAAGGAAAGCGTCAATCGCCGCTAGGTCCACTAATCCATCCACGTTTGGAAAGAGGACAACTCCGAAGATCAAGAGTGCCAGGACATCAATGAAAGGAGCCCATTCGTCTTGACTCGCCAAGGCTCTTGCCTTTTCTTCCAAACACTTCCTTGGTACTCCAACCACTCCATTTTCGATTTGGTTCCCTAATTCCTGCGCCGAGATTTTGACTATTTTGGCAATTCTATCCAAGAAGGGATAGAACCCCGAGAAGAGATATGGTTTCCTTCCTCCCAATGGGCATCCCAAGATCTCTTCAAATTCTTTTATTATGGGCACTAACAGGAAGTCCCCAAAGGTGAAGCACCTCAAGGGCTGGTCATAATAATGGGCGAGGGAGGCAATGACCTCCATGAAGACCTCCGCCGTAGTTAGGTCCTAGATCTTACCATAGGCTTTGCGGAAAGCTTGCCGTTGGAGTTGACCCATCAACTGTCCTAATTCTCTCAGACTGGCGACTCATAGGCTCTTGATCTTGACTTGATAGAACCTCTTTTTAAGCAAAGGCATCTAACTTGATCCCATGTTTTACTAGAGTGGGAAAAAAAGTCTTGTTTGAATCAATACTTCGACATCTACCATGGGTGAAATGGATGAATGCATGAAGAAATGCTTATGCGATGCATGATACAGACGCATTTTACAGACATGAGAGCCTGGAAGATTATCTCTTCTTAATTACAACATTTGGCAGCACAGTGCCCCACGCATGTACTTAAAAAGGTGACACGAACCTTCCGGCTTCTCGTGATAAATGAACGGACCAAAATACAATGCAAGTGCGATGACGCGACGCAGACGCGCGAAAGCACAACAAGGGGATGTACACAGTATGGCAATATCCACAAATAATCATACAGCAAAAGGCGTACATGACATTTAGGTTATATGCATGGCAGTGTCTAGAAGGCACACAACGTGTTCGCTTCGTGCCCCTATTTTAGGGACCTAAACTAGAGGAACTAAAAGGCTTTTAGTGATAATTCCCAAGGTGGCCATATCTCTCTTGATGTTTTCTAGAGGTATCATCCCCTTCGAAAAACATATTGCGACAGTAGGAACTACCAACAACAATATGTCATCAAAGAGAAAAACTCTAGATGAGGGTTCACTGTTATCAAGCAAGTCAGAGACCCAGGATGACCACAGATTCATCTCCACTCCTTATGTTCCCATGGACCTGGGTATAGGGCCCCTTTTCAACTCACTGTGTGTGCAAAAAGGTGTTGGTGTTATGTGCATCAAATGAATACATATTTATCTCATGCATACATTAAAACACGCTTACAGCATCGAAGAAGTTTATACAAGAACATAAAGGAAAAAAGGAAACCCATGAAAGGGAAAACAAAAATTTTGCACAAAAGATTAATAGGTCTAACTCTCTAAAACAGTCCCCAGTGGAGTCGCCAACTGTCGCAACCTACCCTTCGGCGGGAGGGCAACGCAGGGCTCACGGGTGCGTCTTCCAACGGAGGAAGGCGCGCGGAGTCGCCACTAACGTTTATTCGAGGAAAACATCGAAAAAACCAAATGTGTGGTCTACGAACTTTAAGTGTGAAAGGTTTAGCAGTTGCTTTTCCACACGGGGAAGATATTAGCACCCCACGCATCCGTCACAAGGGACGACAGCCTTTAATCAATGTGCAATATCATGTCTTGAATTTGTTTTATTTTCCCTTTTTATGTTTTTATGGTTTTCTATGGGCCTTTTTTGTATTTTTTATCTTTTTGTGGTCGACAAGGGTGTTTCCCTTGCTCCTACGTATTCCTCAATTGCGATGAGGAAATCAGACCTACGTAATTCTTTAAGAACTAAACGTTGGTTAAGTTATTTTTATTTTTTTTTGAAAGATATATTTTAGCCCAACAAAAGTCGTTTAAGGCGTTGGACCATTAAACATTCTTTTGATTTGAACCTCGCAGGTAGGCAAGCTGGGTTGCTTCCACCTAAAGCAATCCCAAGTGGACCAGATTGCTATTTACACCCCCTAGTTTACTAAATATGCCCTATTTTCGTGTTTTTGGGCTGAATTCTTTCTGAAATGTTGCAAAACTTTACGAATTATGCAACGATACTTTCTTTCCTTCCGAAATGTTGCAAAAATTCATGGATTACTCAACAATGCTTTCCTTCCCTTTCCAGAATGTTGTGAAACTTTACGAATTATGCAACAAAGCTTGTTTGGACTTCTAGAATGTTGCGAAACTTTACAGATTACGCAACAATGCTTGCTTTGACTTCTGGAGTGTTGCAAAACTTTACGGATTATGCAACAAAGCTCGCTTTGACTTCCAGAATGTTGTGGAAGTTTAAGGATTACGCAACAAATCTTATTTCGACTTTCGGAGAGACCACACAAAGTTCGCAAGCCGGCTGCCAGTGTCCCTGGACGAAATTAGGGTATGACAGCCTGTGTCAGGAAGGCATCCAAATGCTTGTCTGGATCTGTTGTCCCATCGTGGCTCGAGGTTAAGTGGTGGAACCCCAAGGGTATGTCTGCCTCCATAATGCGGTCAACAAAAGGATGCCGACGGATAATCCATGTTGGGCGGTGCATGTGGGAGAGACTCAAATCATCGGCAATGTTGTCTGTGCGCCGGGGGTGTGATTCCCCTTGCGTGCGTTCAGGCAAGATGTAGGCGAATTGCTCATCGTCGGGGGTGTGATTCCCCTATTCTAGCTGTTCATGGTCAGCCTTTAGCTTTGTCAACTCTTCGTTGTGGCATCGCTCCATCTCCGCGATGCAGTTTTGGAGTTGTTATAGAGTGTTTGTGTCTATGTCTGTCATAGCTGCTAGACAAGGATGGAAGTTTGTGAGGGGGGTCTCACATCTGAGGTCAGATCAAGTACTAACCATGGATGAATGTGAAAGATTGGCGAGAGGCCATGGGGTATGTTTTAATTTTACAGTTGAACAACATTACTCATATTAGAAAATTCAATTTATACCTTACACTTGTTTTGTTTATAGATTTGCTTCTTTTTTTTACCAAACATAACCACATCTTGGAATTTATGTGTATTAGATTATGTCTGTCATTGTATAATAATGATATATATTTTAAATTATATCTTAAGATTGTTTATACTGAATTATGAAAAATATGTTATATATTTAAAATTTTAGACAAATTAATATCTATGCTTCTAAATATGTTAGAAGTTTATTAAACTCTAAATCTTAATTATTTATATTTTTAATATAGATTGGGTCATCAAATCAATTAGCAACTCGTGATCCCTAAACAAGTAATTTGTTACCCTCATCGAATATGATTACGATAACATCAGCTAAAATAGATAAATAATAAACAAGCATACGATTCAACGTATATTAGTATGTTAATTTAGGGAAAATAATTTATTAAAATAAAAACAAAGAGTTTAATTTTAATAATGCTTAATCTTACACTATTAACCAATTAAAAATATACTCATAAAAGGTACAATTGACATAATCAAAACTTTTAATATTTGTTTGAAAAAATAATTTTGGGGTCATTATACTTTCGATCAAGCGTGGTCTTAGTCCACAGACTTTCAAATAGATACCTTCATGTTGCATAGTAAGTGTCACGATCCACTCTTGGGACATGACCGGCGCACTGACTATGACTTCCCTAGTCTGGCCAGCCTACCCTATACAACATAACCTGTAAAAGAACACAATATATATATGTATCTAGACAAATCCATATGCCTATATCTCATCTCATCCATTTAATAACAAAGTTGATTATAAATACTAATCATCAAGTGTCTCAAAATATCATCAGTACATCTTCATCGAGTCTATAAGAGAGAATCATTTAAATTTCAAAATAAAGGAATTCTCTCTAACTATTACTACCTTGGCCCCTATAGCTGCATTATACTAGAGTTACAAATAAATATCCACCAGACGCAATGGGGACCTACCAAAAAGATAATCAAATTCCTGGGTGTGCCAGCAAATCCCAGGAAATTAGTTACTCCACTATTGTATATCTAAGAAAAAGAAATAAAATGGGGTGTAAGTCACAAGGACTTAGTGAAAGCATAATATACAAAGCGGACATGAAAGAGAGCACCATTTAGCCCGAGTCTTTCCATCCCAAGAAATGTTATAATGACATTAAATAAATAATGAACAAAAATACACTTGCTTTTAGAATTCAATGTACGCAAAGAATATAAATTTCAAAACTTCTCATAACCTGGTATCCAAAGTAATTACTTTAAAATCAAACAATCATTCTACTATGTGCACATAGACCACATTATTTCTCCGTTTTGGTGAACGGTAATTATATAACTACGGCATTTAGCTCGTTAAGGTAAATTTATCTCTTCGTTGCAGCAAACGGAACATATAAATATACTATGAGTAATTGACTCATAGGCTACATTATCTCTTCGTAAACGGTAATATAATTTTACTATGAGAATTCAACTCATAGGCTACATTATCTCTTCGTTGTAGCAAACGGCAATATAATTCATGAACTCACCATAAATTAAATTAAACAAATAGTTCAACATTCATCCTTATATATATTATTAAAATCTCAATATAAATTTCAAAGCTCACCAAAGATATATATATTCTGATGTATACTTGCTTCTCGAAAAAAAAAAAGGAAAACACTACGTATTTCCTTGGTTTTTCTATTTGATCTCTTTAAGGTAAATGTTTATGACCCATTGTGTGATGGTGACTAGGGTGTGTAAGGGAAACTCCTTACGCACCGTGCGCAAGTTTTGGTAAAAAAAAATGTATGACGTCCGTCCAATTTTAAAATTAAAAAATTAAACGGTTAAGATCGATTAAGATATGATGAAATTGTTTACACTAGATCTTTTTTCTCTCTCCTCCAAGCTTCTCCCTCCTTTGGTCTCCAACCACCCTTCTCTCTCCTCCGAGCTTCTCCCTCCTTTGGTCATCAGCTACGAGGGCCACCACGGCATCTCCGGCGGCGAACGCCGCCGCATCTCCATCGGCACCGACATCATCCACTACCCCATCATGCGCTTCCTCGATGAACCAACCTCCGGCCTCGACTCCACCAGCGCCTTCATGGTCGTCAAAGTGACCGGCATCGTCATTGCCAACGAGGTAACATGCTCAGAGGAGAGAGAAAAAAGAAGAAAAAATCCATGGAGCGATGATGTTGTTCTTCTATGGAGCGGATTCTCAAATCCATGGAGCAGGCTCATATTATTAAGCCAAAGCCTCTCAGGTCCGCGGTGGCAGCGTGACGAAAATGAAGTCCTCAAGTCGTCCCTTCACGATCGGATTGGTATCGGCGTGGTACTCCTCCAACATTGAGGTACTACTCCTCAACAAGTACCTTCTCAGCAACTATGGCTTCAAGTATCCTATCTTCCTCCATGTGCCACATGACCGCCTGCTCCCTCTTTAGCTATGTTGTCATCGCCTAGCTCAAGATGGTCCCCATGCAGACCATTTGCTACCGCCTCCAGTTCCTCAAGATCACTGCCCTCAGTCTCGTCTTCTGTGTCTCCGTCGTTTTCGGCAATGTCTCCCTCCGCTAACTTCTGGTGTCTTTCAACCAGGCCGTTGACGCCAGCACCCCCTTCTTCACCGTTGTCTTCGCTTACATCATGACATTCAAGCGCGAGGCCTGGCTCACCTATCTCACCCTCGTCACCGGCGTCATCATTGCCAGTGGGGTAACATGCTCGGAGGAGAGAAAAAAAATCTCATATTTTTTTATTTTATCCGGTGTAATATTTCCATCGTATCTTAATCGATCTTAACCGTTTGATTTTCTAATTTTAAAATCGGACGAACACGACACATTCTTTTTTTTCACCGAAACTTACCCATGGTGCATAAGGAGTTTCACTTACGCACCCTAGAATTCGCCATGTTTTATCCCCATACTTTAAAAATAAGTGGATTTATTTCATGCGTACTAACGGGGTTAGTTCCATTTCTACCATCATCATTTGTGGTGGTCAAAATACAAGTTGTGACAGTCTAAAACTCCAAAAATTGTATTCAAAATTTGTTTAAAAACCCCTTGGGTTGGGTCCATGAGGCATCTTCTTACAGCTGATGCTTCTGGCACTATATGTTTTCCTTTTTTTTCTGTTCCCTCTTTCAAATGAAAAAAAAAATACACTTTAATGGGAAAAATAGTCAAAGTCAATGTTATGAAAAAAAATTATTTCCAAACGAAGCATCGACATCCCGACTACTTCACGTCACCAAACTACACATATGGGGCATTTGAAAAAGTATATTATTATAATCAAATTATTTAACAAATTTCACTATCAAATCCACTACGGATGAACTATCAACACATTGTATATGATCGAAAAATTGGTATAATGATAAAAAAATATAAAACAAAATCAACACATTGTATCCAAGAAAATAAATAATACAAAACTAGAAATGATAACAACAGCAACAATTTTTTTTTGTTACTCTTTTTTATTTGATGAAAAATTCTCGTAAATTTTACTAACCATACTATTTAATCTTACCTCTCATTAATTCGGTGAGTCTCTTTCCGAAAGAGAAAACATGAAATGATGGAAAAAGGAAAGTGGGCACCGGAATGAGTTCCATAAGAAAATGGACATCTTTGGTATAAAGTTCAATAGAAATTAAGATTCTTAACAGCTTGATGCAAGTCTTCAATCAAAAGGGTTAGGATCCTTGGCAATGGAGAACTTGTTCGTTCGTATTTCTTCAATGTGCTCCTTTAGTATCCCCCATTTCCTTATGTATTTGATCACTTCTCAAAAACAGACACCACCACATACTCACAACATTAGGGGAAAATGGTGAAAAAGAGTGAATTTAATAAGAGTGTTTAGGCATATGAAAGATAATTGAGTTCTTCGTTTATATACCTGCTCAATAAAAGTTCATAAAACTACTTCCTACCAAAGTATTGTACTAGGATCTTTTCAATTTCCTAGGCCTTTTCTACTTTCGAATTGGAAGATAGAGCATGAGGAACTAGGCCTTTTCTTTAATTGTCTAACGCGCTTCGGCGCTGTTGAATTATTCACGAAGAATAAAAGAGAACCAATCTCAATTTTATCAATAAAGCATAAACTTTTTATTCATATAGAAGGAATTACAATTATAGAATTTCTAAATCAAAATTGAAATAAATCAAAGATAAAAACCTAAAATATATAATCAAGTCAATTATCTTCTCAAATTTGAATTACAATATATACAACCCTTTAAATCAAATTTGAAATAAACCCAAAGATGAGATCTTAGAAAATCTAATCAAATCTTTTAAATCTAATATAAAAAATTAACCAGGTATCTGAAGCTTTTATTAGACATCCAACTAATGCTCTCCCACCACTAGATGCCATTTAATCAAATTTAAATTCAACTCAAAAATTTAAATTCTAGTTCAAATATGAAATGTAAATTTAAATATAAATTTGAAATTCAAATTCAAATCTTTGGATCATTCTTCCTCTCAACAGGGGGAGGGAGTCATCAACATGGTTTTCTTTCTATATAAGAGCTTTGTGTGTACCAGAAGAACAAAATGAGTGAAAACTAACATGTTGGCTTAACATGCATCCAACATCCCATGTGATGGGCTTAACATTCCACCCCATGATGTTTATAATGGGTGCAACCGCTTAAGCTATAGATGTGGCTATGAGAATCTTGAAGGGAATAAAGATGCACCCTTACTTATGAAATAATGGTAAGCATTGGAAAATAGACTTTTAATATGGTTTCAACATTGGTTTTTAACTAAGGTTGAGACCGCTAACGTTAACATTATCGATGTTAACATCAGCGATTTTTCAAAAATCGATGTTAACATATACTACACAACATCAGTTTTTAAGATAACCGATGTCCTATAGTAAGAAATATAAAAAAAAAAAACAAAATTACAAAAATAATATCGATTTTGATCAAAACCGATGTTGTAAGGTGAATAACAACATCGATTCTAAAAAACTGATGTTGAATTGTGTATTCTGAATCACTTTCTAGATTGATTATGAAAAAAACGATGTAGAAATTATTTTTACAACATTGGTTTTGACAAAACCGATGTTCTAAGGGCATTTTCTACATCAGTTCTAGACCAACCAATGTTGTTTTTTATAACTTGTTTTAATATTTTGTCTGTTTTTACAATAAATCAACCAAAATCAATTTATAAAAATATAATTTTAAATTATAATATTTTAAAATATTATTTTCATTACAATATCACATTACTTATAATCTCATAATATTAATCTAGAAATAAATTTAAATGATAGTTTTCAAACTCTAAGAAATAAATGTAAGAGGTTTTGAAATAAAGACTCACGGATTTGGAATTCCAAATCTTAGTGAAGTTGTCCAAATCCCAAATATTAATTTCGGCGTCTTTCCTACAGATAAAATACTTATTCATTATTTTTCAGCTCGAACATATTTATAGATAGATTATATGTTAGTGAGGCTCATAGATAGCCATCCAATTATATGTCACCTCCTCCTTCTAAAATGGACAGTCCACCACCACAATTTTTGTGCCAAACCACATCACTCCTTTTTTTTATAAGCCAAATATTTCATCAAAGAGTCCAAGGTAAGCACAAGATGTGTCCTTGGAAGCAGAGAAATTTCATTGGACAAGGTTTTTCTTAAAATGGTCACATGGATCGTGTGACAAATGACAATTAAATAGCATGTGGGATTAATAAATAGTTTAGGACAAGCATACTTACTCCAATCACTACATGGTCACCCACGACATTTATGGTTGACAAAATGCCTCTGTACCAAAATGAGTACATAGCACCAAGAATTAAACCCAAAAAAATGAGAATAACAACAGCTTCTATATAGTATTTATTTATTATATCCCAGAAATTATTACTCTCACAAACATGACTACCAGTTTAACTTTCTTAGTCATTCTAAGATCATTTAGATTTCAGCTCTCGTAATTTAGATGTAGTATAGTAATTATATACAAGTCCTAGATTCAAATTCATGTCAAATTCTATAAATCTTTTCATATATACTTTACTTTTATTTTAGAAAAAATCAACAACAAAATCATTTCTCCTACAATGCTACATGGATCAAGCAAAGCCATTGTATACTACCAAAGAGACTGAATCCTAGGTGAAGCTGCAAGCACAAAGTTGCTTGAACATGTTAAGGCTTTCAACACCATCCCCTCCTTTTGCCTTTTCTCGCCTGTCATTTATTAGGGTAGTTAGTAAAAAGGAATTGGTTGGCTTCAGTGGCCGGAAAAGTCATGAACTGAACCCCAGAATGGTGGGAAAGACCATATATTTTCAATTTGCATAACCAAAAAAAAATGGCCCAAATTTGAGAGATCAAAATCAATTTTAGACCTAAAAAAAAACTAAAAAAAAAATATCAACTATACTCTTTTATTTACATCATTCTAAGCTTTGGGAATTAAAGCATCTAAATTATTAAGAAAAGTAAATTTGTTATTTGATTCCATAAATTACATTTAATTAAAATAAATTTTATTTAAAATATGAATATAACATTGAAAAATGAAAACTCTCAATCTTATAATAAAAATAAAAAATCTTATGTTTACCTTAATTATTTTTAATAAAATAAAGAAATTAGGTTGGACTAAATTAGGTTGGCACAAACCCTCTCAATAACTTTGTTTTCTTCATAGTGTGATTATTATTATTTTTTTTAATACAAAGAGATAAAGGCCAAAAGACTAAACAAAACTAAATCCTACTAAACATCACCCCTCCCATATTAGCTAGGAGGTGCATTGTTAACTCCAAAGGAGGCACCTGCAGAAGATCCCAATCGCTTGAAGAAGTAGCTCCCAGCTTAGCTAAAACATCAGCATAGGCATTCCCTTCGTGAAGAAAATGCTTCACCTAACACACCCCATCTCTCTTCATCAGGGCCTTAATCATCATGAGTTCATTGCTATAGGCACGATACAGTTGAACCTCATGATTCACCAGCTGCACTAGATGGAGTGAGTTCGAATGACACGAAATCCACCTAGGCCTTTCTCCCAGCAAAGCTCCATCCCTCGGAACAAGGCCATCATCTCCACATATAAAATGCCATTTCTTCCCGGCTTACCATGAAAACCCCATAAAAAGGTACCTTCATCATTCTCTAAATAACTTGTGCATGCACACACAAAAACAAACAATGCAACATAGTTTCATTATGGGAATTTGTTCTTGATGTTAAGGGCAAAATACTTTCCTGATGGGAATTTGTTCTTGATGTTAAGGGCAAGACGTGGAATGCGATCATGAAAGCTATGAACATCTCCAATATGGGTTCAAAATGAAGTTGGGCAATGGTGATTCTGACTTTTGGTATGATTCTTGGTTCACAAAGAAACCTTTGGTGATGCATGTCCCATGGATTGACATCCCCATTGTAGGAGTTAGGGTAAGGGACTTATGGAGGAATGGAAGTTGCACTACTAGAAAAAAGGCATTTTACGACACTAGTTTTACAACGGTTATACAAAGACCGATGTAGTAAGTAAAGCGGTGACATTTTTGTAAATAATTCTAACTTTTTAAAGGCAGTTTCCTCACAAACGACTTTAAATATGCTTTACAACATCATTTTTTCAAAACCGTCTTTGAAAACATTGTGTTTCCACTTTCTGTTGCTGACATGGCACGTTTAATTGGGCGAGAGCTTGGACAACCCTAGATCAATAAAAAAAAAGATTGTGAGATTCTCATTGTTGTTCACTCTTCCCTCGCAGAGCTATAAGTGTGTGTGACCGTCAAGAGGCTAAGGAACAAGATTGTGGGGTTCTCTGTCAACACCTTTCCCTCCCAGTTCCCTCCACCATCCCCATGTTGTCGCCATTGCTGTCTCACCATTGTGTGCTCCTCCTTCCACCGCCGCAGTCGAAGCTGCAGACGTCACAACAAATTATCTCTTCCCACCACCACCTCCACCTCCTCATTTGAACCAAAGCTCGAAGTCGTTATCGACCTCACTCCCCTAACCGCTTTCCAATATGAACTTCGACAGTTCCTATCTTCCGACAAAGACACTTACCGAGATTTGCAAACCTTGGTCACTCTCGACCATAATCGGAGGTTTGTCGTTTCATGCGCCCTTCCACCTTGCATTTCCTTGGAACTTCGGCGACTTTGACCTTCCTCGCCTTTTCTGTTTTCACGGTTTTGGCTTAATTGATTTCTAGGTTTTCGTTTTGGCATCATAACGCGTCTAGCCATAAGCTTGTTGTGGTGCGGAGGGACCGAAGTCTCGGCGGAAAAGAGGTGGTTGTTGCGTGGGGTCAGAGAAGTGACACGAATCCGTTATCAGCGCTGGTTCGGGACTCCGTGAAGCACTCCGTGAAGAATAAGGTGGTTCCGTTCCAAAGGAAATTGCCCAAATGGTGGCCAACTGTAATCAATTCCAACGCTTCTATTTTTTACGCCAATGAACAGGAGGAATACAAGAGGGAGGCTTATGGAGTGGTTTGAGGTTTGTTTTTTCTTTCCTCAGTTACATTTAGTTTACTATCCTTTTCCAAAGAGAGATGGTTATTTGTGGCTGAGAATTTGAGAACGTCATCTCTCTTTCTAGGTTCGCGTCATTTGATTCCTTAGTATACTTATTGTTACGAATGAAGTTCTACAATCACCATTAACAGAAACACAAACAGAGCAGGCAACAGAGCATCTATTAACAGAGAACCAGAGGCAGAGGAGAAGGGTGACCAAATCACAGTACCTGAAGGACTTTATTGTGTAAAGGGAAAATGAAGCTGACATGGCTTAGAGTGGCCCATTATGGAATTACCCACGAGCTTTACAATTCTGTTAGGATGGAATCTTTTAAAGCTTTTTTTCTGTTAAGCCCTAGCACCAGAATTTTTCAATTCAGTTAGTATCAATTCACAAGAATACTATATAAAGCAATTACCATGTAATGAAAGAGGGCAGAATGAATAAAACTCATCTTCTCTATCTTGCTTCTGGAGAGTCCTAGCTCTCGAATTCTAGGAAATTGCAGATTAGGGATTTCGGCCATAACAACTTTGGTGCCTTCATTGAGAGTGTTGTCCATGGCCGAATCCACACGATCCAAGTCCAATATGGAACGAATCGAGAAAGCCATTGCTAAATTAGCCTCCAACCACCTTCACGATCCCAATAAGCTTGACGATTTCCTTAACCGGGTTTCCGCCATTGAAGCCAACCAACACAACACCCCTTCTCATTCATCTTCTTCAGCTAACCCGACCCCTTCTCACACCACAAATCCCTTACCACGCATGAAATTGGATGTCCCTCGCTTCAATGGGTCTGACCCCTCGGGATGGATGTTCAAAATAAACCAGTTCTTCGCTTACCATTCAACCCCTGAGCCCGATCGTCTCACCATTGTTGCCTTTGCCATGGAGGGTCCCGCCCTCGCATGGTTCCAATGGATGTCGCGGAGCGGGCAAATTTCCTCTTGGTTGGGGTTCTTGCAAGCCCTCGAAGGACGATTTGCTACTTCACAATATGAAGATCCCACAGGGATCCTCTCCAAGCTCACCCAAACCGGTACGGTCACAGCCTACTTATCTCAATTTGAGACTCTGGCGAACAGAACCATAGGGCTTCCGAATTCCTTTCTGCTCAGCTGCTTTATCTCGGGATTGATACCGGAGATACGCCGTGAGGTGCAGGTTTCACAACCCCTCACCCTAACGCATGTCGCGGCCCTGGCTCATCTTTATGAGGAAAAATTGGCGGACCAACACAACTCTAACCGCGGAAGGTTCAATGCCCCAGCCCCACCTCGGTCGACACTCGTGCCATCC
This sequence comes from Glycine soja, assembly GCF_004193775.1. Taxonomy (NCBI): domain Eukaryota; kingdom Viridiplantae; phylum Streptophyta; class Magnoliopsida; order Fabales; family Fabaceae; genus Glycine; species Glycine soja. The sequence goes on from NC_041017.1 coordinate 9,248,741, forward strand.
ACGTTTGTCGCGCCACCAATGGTCCCTGCTCTTCTGCCACCCTCAGCAAAACCTCCACCTCCTCCACTCAAACGCCTCTCCCCGGAAGAAATGGCAATACGCCGGGAAAAGGGGTTGTGCTTCAATTGCGAAGAGAAGTTCTCTCAAGGGCATAGATGCTCCTCCAAGTTCTTCCTTTTCATCGCTGAAGCTGACGACGTAGCCATAAGCTTGAACCCTATTGAAGACGAAGCTACTAATACTGACCCTGACCCGCTCCAGGCCCAAATAAGCTTTTATGCTTTATCGGGTCATCTGGCCCTAGAGACCCTGCGAATGGTGGGCCAGGTCGCCAATCAACCTGTGGTCGTGCTAATCGACAGTCGGAGCACACACAATTTCGTGCAAACCCGTCTTGTCCATCCATTGGGTCTCATGGCACAGCCCACTCAGCCACTTCGTGTGGTGGTCGGAAATGGCAACGAGGTGCTCTGCCAGCAACTTTGCGCAGGAGTCACGATTACAATTAAGAAACAGGACTTCACCATGGACCTTCACGCATTGCCATTATGCGGTGCCGACATTGTCCTCGGCGTTCAATGGCTCAAGTCACTAGGTCCGATCTTGACAGACTATAATGATCTCACCATGAAGTCCGTCTCGAATAGGCACATGGTGGAACTAAAAGGCGATACATATGATACCCTGCAATCAATAACACCCCCACAGCTCCACTATATGATTCGAACTGCTAGTGCCAATGTTTATTTCCATATTAGCTTAATTCCACCTGAGCTTCCTTTAACCCAAACATCCTACCCCGAAATTGATACCTTGCTTGGTACCTTCTCCACTATTTTTTAAACACCAACCACCTTACCCCCTCACATTCCACCAATCATTCAATCCATTTGCTTCCTCAGTCGGAACCCGTGAATGTACGACCCTATAGATATCCATATTTCCAGAAATGCGAGATTGAGGCCCAAGTCGAAACCATGCTACAATAGGGAATCATTAGACTCAGCACGAGCCCTTTCTCCTCCCCTGTTCTGCTTGTCAAGAAACGCAATGGTTCATGGCGTTTTTGTGTTGATTATAGGGCTCTGAATGCTATCACCGTCAAGGAACGGTTTCCGATTCCAACTATCGATGAATTGCTGGATGAATTAGGCGGCGCATGTTGATTATCGAAGTTAGACTTATTGCATGGGTATCATCAGATACTAATGAAGGAGGAAGATGTGGGAAAGACCGCCTTCAGGACTCACAACGGCTACTTTGAGTTTCGCGTTATGCCATTTGGGCTCTGCAACGCGCCCTCATCATTTCAGGCGACTATGAACAATATCTTTGGGCCATATCTACGCAAATTTATCATCGTATTCTTTGATGATATTTTAATATATAGTAGAACCTTTCAGGAGCACTTGAGTCACTTGGAACAAGCCTTTTAGATTCTACTTGCCGGAAAATTCTTTCTCAAATTATCCAAGTGTACCTTCGCGCAGAAGCAAGTGGAGTATCTAGGCCATTTGGTCTCGTAGTTTGGTGTTCAACCAGTCTCGACGAAGGTGGAAGCAATCCAACAATGGCCAGTACCTTCCTCGACCAGAGCCTTAAGGGGCTTTCTCGGTTTATCAGGTTTCTATCGGAGATTCATTAAGGGGTATGCTTCAATTGCAGCACCTCTAACTCAGCTCCTGGCCAGAGACAAGTTTTGCTGGTCCCCGAAAGCCCAAGCAGCTTTTGACAAGCTCAAGGAAGTCATCTGTAGCGCCCTAGTCTTGCGGTTGCCGGACTTTTCCCTGCCATTCGTGGTGGAAACGGACGCATTGGGAATAGGAATGGGGGCTATTCTTTCTCAACAGAATCACCCCATTGCCTTTTTCAGTAAAGCTTTTTGCCCGAAATTGCTCCACACTTCGACCTACGTTCGTGAGCTCGCCGCCATAACCTCAGCCGTGAAGAAGTGGCGCCAGTATTTACTGGGCCACCAATTCATTATACTCACAGACCATCGAAGTTTAAAGGAACTAATGTCGCAAGTAGTTCAAACTCTAGAGCAGAAGCTTTACTTGGTGCGATTATTGGGTTATGACTACAAAATCCAATATCGCTTCGGCAAGCCCAATGCGGCAGCGAATGCTTTGTCTCGCATTCCCGACACTGCTTCAGGGCACTTATTTCTGCTAACGACACCAAATTTTGTGTTTTTGCAGGAACATAAGAAGCAACTCAGTCAGCACCCAGAGTTCCTCACCCTCCGAGCTACGATTGAACAGGAACCTGATAAACACCGTGATAGCGTCATTGTTAAGGATTGGATCATGCAAAAGGGGCGTATCTAGCTCCCAAAGCAATTCTGCTTCATTGCACCTCTCCTGCATGAATTCCATTCAACCCCAACGGGAGGACATATGGGTATCACGAAAACATTGGCACTCCTCAGTGATAACTTCACGTGGACAGGGATGAAGGAAGATGTTCGTAACTTTGTTCTCGCCTACAATGACTGTCAACAAACTAAGAGTGATCATCGGAAGTCACCAGGATTACTATGCCCTCTTCCGATGCCGGCACGACCGTGGGAAGACTTATCGTTGGATTTCGTCAGAGGATTGCTGGCCTTCAAGGGTCATACGGTGGTGTTGGTCATCATGGATAGGTTCTCTAAAGGAATCCATTTGGGTTCACTCCCTTCACATCACACAGCGTTCAATGTTGCTCATCTTTTTATGGAAATCGTGGGGAAACTTCATGGGATGCCTCACAGCCTAGTTTCCGATCGAGACCCGTTATTCCTCAGCCGCTTCTGGCAGGAGTTGTTCAGACTAAGTGGCACGAAACTCCGCATGAGTTTGGCCTATCACCCGCAGTCTGATGGGCAAACTGAGGTGATGAACAGGGTGGTGGAGCAATACCTTCGAGCGTTCGTGCACTCCCGGCCGGCGACATGTAGAAGGTATCTCATGTGGGCCGAATGGTCCTACAATACGTCCATTCATTTAGGAATGCAGATGACTCCATATGAGGTGACCTTTGGCAAGCCACCCCCATCCATTCCCCAATATATTTCTGGAAGTTCCAGTGTGGACGCGGTGGACGAATTCCTGAGTAATCGCAAGGAAATGTTTGCGAGCCTCAGGAAGAAGCTGCTCAAGGCACAAGACACCATGAAACACTTTGTAGACCATAATAGACGTGATGTTGAGTTTAAAGTGGATGACTGGGTATTCGTCAAACTTAGGCCACGTCGACAAGTGTCAGTAACGGGGGATTCTCATCCTAAGTTGACCAAGAGATTCTTTGGTCCATTTCAGATTACACAGAGGGTGGGTCCTGTAGCTTATCAACTTCAACTCCCTCCGCACTCGCGCATGCACCCTGTGTTTCATTGCTCTCTTCTCAAACCATGCCATAATCCTTCTGATACCGGAGACACTATTGAACTACCACCATCTTCTATTGATAATGACCCTCTTATTTCTCCACTTGTCATCCTCAACACCAAATGGGATACAGAAACGGATCCTCCAAGGCTGAGGGTATTGGTCCAGTGGAAAGGCTTACATCCAGATGATGCTACGTGGGAATCTTGGGATGAACTCAAAGCAGAGTATCACCTTGAGGACAAGGTGCTTTTCGAAGCACAGGGGAATGTTACGAATGAAGTTCCACAATCACCATTAACAGAAACACAAACAGAGCAGCTATTAACAGAGAAGAACCAAAGGCAGAGGAAAAGGGTGACCAAACCACAGTACCTGAAGGACTTTATTGTCTAAAGGGAAAAGGAAGCTGACGTGGCTTAGAATGGCCCATTATGGATTTACCCACGAGCTTTACAATTCTGTTAGGATGGAATCTTCTTGAATCTTTTAAAGCTTTTTTTCTGTTAGGCCCTAGCACCAGAATTTGTCAATTCTGTTAGTATCAATTCACAAGAATACTATATAAAGCAATTACCATGTAATGAAAGAGGGCAGAATGAATAAAACTCATCTTCTCTATCTTGTTTCTGGAGAGTCCTAGCTCTCGAATTCTAGGAAATTGCAGATTTCGGCCATAACACTTATACTGACAAAAAATAAAATTATGACAAGATGATGAAAGAGTAATGCGGGGAAAGGGGGCACTATGCTTATTAACAGGTTGGTGAATGTTTTATGGTTTCTTGAGATAGCATATTAATGTTAGTACTTGGAGAGAGATATCAATCTTGATGTTTGATTTCAACTGATATGGAGAATATAGTAAATTATTAATTATTTGATTTCGTGTTTTATTTATATTACATTTTAAATATTTGATGGGTTGTTGCCACATCTTTATTCTTCCATCCACCCATTGCTTGGTGAAATCTGGAAGCGAGTTACTTTGACAAGTCATGAAAGGGAATTTAACACTTCTTGTTTTTACTAAAAACAACTTTTAGCTAAATATTTTTCTGGTTCTGATAGTGATCTTTTTGCAGAATGACATTGCTTTTGGGGCCACCAGGTTCTGGAAAGACCACTTTGCTGTTATGGCGAAGAGCATTATTTGGCGAAGAGCATTATTTAAATTTATGTTTATGTTATATGGTTCTAATAATGGATTTTAGAGATTATATATAGTTGATCGTTATTTATGGTTTTGTAGGAGAGTTTCTACTTGAAGAGGCAAGAAAAAAGGAATGTCCACGTCGACAAGTGCAGAAGCAAAATGAGTCCATTTTTGGTATATGCACAAATTGTTACTTTTTTTAAAATAAAATAAAATAGTGCACTTATTAGCAAAAACTCTAGGCATATTCACTAGAGTAGAGATCACTTAACCTTTTTGTCCCTTTAGAAGCATTGAAGATCTAATATTATTATTATATAAACAATACATATAAAACATTTGTTTTGCATTATTTTTTAAAAGTTTATATACAGGTTAATAACTTTACCAATTAATTAAATGTAGGTTGAGTTTGGACTAGAGTTCAGCATGCACTATAGTGGAGAGAGCTAACTTTGGAAAAGATTATTGGGTCGCGGTAATGCCCCACCAAAGCTAGTTGGGAGTTGCTACGTGCACCCAGCATTATTGCTGGGGCACCCAGCAAACAGTGAAGTGGCAAAATTGCCCTTCAATAATTCTTCTTCCGGAAGAAGTATTTCCGTAAACTTTTCGGAACAAGCTTTTCCGGAAAGTTTCCGGAAAAAGACTTCTTCCGGAAAAAGAATTTGGGAATTCCGGAAGTACTCACAAACTTCGTCCGGAAGAACCTTCTTCCGGAACTGAACTTTTTTTAAAAAAAAAATTAAATAATATTTAATGCGTATGTAATGACGATTTTGCCCTTGTGTAATTTTCTTTAAATTAACGCGTAAACGCTTCTTTCTACTGCGCTTTCGTTTTCTTCGCTTCTTTTTACTGCCTTTCGCTTTCTTCTGCTTTGTTTCTTCCGGTTGCTTTGTTTCTTCCGGTTGCGCTTTCGCTATTTTGGTGTTCTTCCGGTTGCGCTTTCGCTATTTTGGTGGTGGTCCCGTGAAGTATTTAGAGATTCGGTGGTCCCGTGTTCGGTATTTGAAGTTTTGTTAGTGGCTGTTCTTCCTATTTTGTCGGAGGTACGCTTTTATGGGTATTTTTTTTCTTTTCCGGAAGAAAAGTAGTAAAAAAAATGTGTATGCGGAAGAAATTTTAGGCACTGACGCCTTTTCCGGATGAAGTATTGCCGGAAAACACATCCGGAAGAAGGTCTTCCGGAAGTTACTGAGGCCCATTCCGGAAGAAGTGCTTCCGGAAGACACTTCCGGAACCACTTCTTCCGGAATAGGCCTCAGTAACTTCCGGAAGACGGTCTTCCGGAAGTGTTAAATTATTAGATTTTTTTTTTATTTATGTTTTATAATTTATATATATATATTTGTTTAATAATGGATTATTTGTTTAATTAGGTATAATGGTATATATTGTGGACATTAAAATTTATAACAATAAAATTCATTTAATAATTTTTTTGTTTTATAATGATATATATATATATATATATATATATATATATATATTTCTGTTTTATAATTTTTTGTATTTCTGTTTTATATATGTTGTGGATAATTTAATTAGGTATAATGGTATAATATTAAATGATTTAGGTAACTTAAATGTATAATGGTACAAAAATGTTTTATTAGTTGTTTATTATAGTGATAAGTTTAGTTTAAGTAAATAATGTAGTTATAAATTTAGAATATAGTGATAATTTTAATATAGTCGTGTATGATGCATATGTCCTATTAATATGTTTGTTATTTAAGGTGTAGTAAATTTTTGGATGTGGTTATATGATAATTTGAATGTACTTGTGTATGATGCATATGTCCTTAAGATGGACGAAGATCAATGGAGGTATGACTTTGCGATGTCACAAGAAGTTCATATGGATTATGATTATGATAATCAAGAAGAATGTGGAGTGAATGAACCACATGTCGATTGTTCAAATGCTTTTAATACATCTCAGGTAATCATAGATAATTTGAGTCATTGGTTGAATTGATGGTTTGTATCAAAATTAATGTGTTAGGGTTGCGTTGTAGGTATTCGCTACTCGAGATGATGTTTTGCAATGGGCTCGAACAGTTGCCCATGAAAATGGATTTGTTGCAGTGATTATGAGATCTGACACAGAGACCGGTAGCAGAGGAAGAAGTTCATTTGTGTTAATTGGGTGTGAAAGGAGTGGTACGTACAAGTGTAGAAATAAAGAATTCGTTAGAAAAGACACCGGGAGTAGGAAATGTGGTTGTCCCTTCAGGCTTCATGGGAAACCAGTGCGTGGAGGGGAAGGTTGGATGGTGAAGTTGATCTGTGGGATTCATAATCATGAATTGGCGAAGTCCTTAGTTGGACATCCATACGCCGGGCGATTGACTAAGGAAGAAAAGAAAATTATTGCTGATATGACAAAGTCGATGGTGAAACCGAAAAACATCTTGCTAACGTTGAAGGAACACAATGCCGACAGTTACACCACGATAAAGCAAATTTACAATGCAAGAAGTGCATATCGTTCTTCAATAAGAGGAGCTGATACCGAAATGCAGCATCTGATGAAGCTTCTCGAACGTGATCAATACATTCATTGGCATAGATTGAAGGATGAAGTTGTGGTGCGTGATCTGTTTTGGTGTCACCCAGATGCAGTAAAGTTATGCAATGCATGTCATCTGGTGTTTTTTATAGACAGTACCTACAAAACAAACAGGTACAGACTCCCACTACTTGACTTTGTTGGAGTGACACCAACGGCGATGACATTCTCTGCTGGGTTTGCATATCTGGAGGCTGAGCGTGTTAATAATATTGTATGGGCTTTGGAACGATTTCGAGGCCTATTTTTAAGACACGATCGCCTCCCTCTTGTTATTGTCACTGACAGAGACCTAGCACTGATGAATGCAGTGAAAACTGTGTTTTCCGAGTCTACTAATTTGTTGTGCAGGTTTCATATCGATAAGAATGTGAAGGCGAAGTGCAAATCTTTAATCGGGGAAAAAAATGCGTGGGACTATGTAATGGATAACTGGGGTACTTTGGTTGATTGTCCGTCCGAATACGAGTTCCATGAGTCACATCAGAAGTTTCAAGTTGCTTGTTCGCCTTGGCCGATGTTCGTTGACTATGTTAACGACACATGGATTATCCCCCACAAGGAAAAATTTATTACAGCATGGACGAATAAGGTCATGCACCTAGGCAACACAACAACAAACAGGTATTAACAACTGATTTTATTTGTTAGTAACGATTAATATTAAATGGTATTTAATTGTTGTATATTTTCATGTTTGTTGTGTATTTTAAATGTAGGGTTGAATCAGCTCATTGGGCTCTCAAAAGAGTACTACAAAATAGCGTTGGAGACCTATGTAGTGTTTGGGATGCCATGAACAACATGATCACGCTGCAACACGTCGAAATTAAAGCATCCTTTGAAACCAGTACGCATGTGGTTGGCCATGTATATAAAAAAACCTTATACAAGAGGCTTCTTGGGATGGTTTCGAGGGATGCTTTAAATCAGATTGCTTCTGAGATTGACCGTCTACGTTATCTCGGCAACAATCTCTCTTCTTGTGGTTGTGTGATGAGAAGCACGCACGGGCTTCCTTGTGCATGTGAGCTTTCTAGGTATACTGCTAGCAGCATCCCATTGGAGTCAGTCCATCTTTTTTGGAGGAGACTTTGCTTTTCAGACCAAGGGTTATGTGAGACGGAAGTCACCATCAAGGAAGAAATAGAGGTCATATCTAAAAGGTTTGATGAACTTGATGTGGCTGGCAAAGTAAATCTGAAGAGTAAACTTCGAGAAATCGCATACCCTGATCATAACTCTATGTGCCCTCCTCCATCAAAGGTGAACACTAAAGGTGCACCGAAGAAACCGATGAAAAGAAGTCAAACATCCACAAAGCGTGATCCGTCTTACTGGGAGTATGTTGATGCTTTTCATTCTGTTCAAAGCAGCAACTCTCCAGTGAAACGAAGTGCATCATGTTCTCAACCGCGTCAGCCAACAAGGATCATCCCGATGTTGGATCAATTTGCGTCATTCTTTCAAGGTTTCATTCGTGACGTTGTGGATGTGAAAGCGGACGGTAACTGTGGATATCGGTCCATTGGCGCTTTATTAGGTATGGGGGAAGATTCGTGGCCGTTAGTGCATAATGAATTGCTTAAAGAACTTGGCAGGTGGTCGCATGAGTACATGAACCTCTTCGGTGGTACAGAGAGATTTGAACAATTAAAGTTGTCCCTACTTGTTGATGGATTTTCAAAGGTATGTTTTTAGGTTAATTTTTTTTAATAACAATGTTTAAATTACTTACATGTGTATGTTTGGTTCATTCAGGTTAGTGTGGACAAGTGGATGGATATAACAGACATGGGATATGTGATTGCTTCACGGTATAACGTAATCCTTGTATCGTTGTCCCAACAACAAAGCATGACATTTTTCCCTCTTAGAAGTCAACCACCACCTGACTCTTCTGGCCACCGCATCATATGTGTCGGTCACGTGTTTGGAAATCATTTTGTTCAGGTACATTGAATATAGTTAGTGTAACAATTATGCAATGACTTCGCTTGTTCGTTTGGCACGGTCAGCGCATGATATAATGTTTGTTCATGTACAACAGGTTTATTTGAAAGACCATTGTCCGTTGCCGCCCCCAGCGCTGTTGTGGTCAACCAATTGTTATTCTCAGGCAAAGCAATGGGCAATTCCATATATTAGTAGAATGCAGGAATACACAAGCTTGATGTCATTCAAAACACACTATGTAGACCTAAATGAAGACTAAACATTCATTGTTTATTTATTTGTATTCATTATGCGATATAATTCGTTGTAACCCGTCACTAACCAATTAATATTATCAACTACTCGTTTGGTTAAGCAAGGAAATTGTTGGTCCAACAAAAATCATTTACGCGTACAGCATACATCATTGTCATAATTGACAACACATAATGACATGCATGCGTGTTACAGTTTGAGCGTGACAACACATTGGTTGACTTCAGTACACATTTTGAAACTAGCAGTCGCTCAACAACACATTGGTTGACTTGACTACACATTAGCGACAACACATTGGCTGACTTGACTACACATTTACGCGTGTCTATTTTTTTGTAAACAAAGTTAAACAATTTTTGGATGAAATTCACTACCGGAAGCCATTCACCGATACAGGTAACCAAATTCGCTTTGAGTGTATCATTTCCTATTTCATCATGGCATCAAGATATAGAACAGAAGTTTCATAGTTTACCTGTAAGAAAATTGGCACGTAAATGGAAATGGTTCTTCATCTATTTCGTAGAAAGAGCTCCAACCCATAAGTGGCTGAGACTCCATGATCATGCTCCAGACACGAAGATATATAAAGACGTTGAAGTATTGAAGAAGGATTATAAGTCCCTTCCTTGCTGAAACAGTAGTAGAACGTGTGGAATATGAAAGGAAGTTGGCAATTTATATGAATACGAAATAGGAATATACGATGATGAGAGTGAATCATATGTAACTTAAGGTGGCTATTAATTGCTTGGAGAATGTGCGCGCCGCCTTCTATGCGTGAATGCGTTTTAATGGTGACGATGAGTATGCTTGCGAGAGTTACAAGAATACAAGGGGAATAAGAATATTCCAAGTTTGAACTTTAATGAACTCTCTTGCTTCTTTAATGAATAGGTTTTGAAGATTGTGATCGTGGAGCTTCTGTGCATTTGGAAGATTTGATCTTTTTTAGGATCCTTTAATTAATCCGTTTATCACATTGTAAACAAGCAAGATGATTAGGTCTAATATGCTGTTATGTAGCCTATAATGGAACTGTGCATGCTAGCTCTGCTTGCTTTAGGCCAATCATGAATTCGGTTATTACAGTAATTATTTACTTGAACATGGAAAAAGGGTTCATTTCCTATTTTTTTCGATTTTGAGGCTTTGTTTTGACGTGTTAGTTGACGGAACTGGGGAACGGGACTATTTTTTTTGGATTCTTTGACGTCCAAACATGAGAAATGGCCGCCCTCCATTGTCTCAGGGCACAGGCACACCCACGCAAAAAAATCCCAAACATGGGTACTTGAACATGGAAAAAGGGTTCATTTCCTATTTTTTTCGATTTTGAGGCTTTGTTTTGACGTGTTAGTTGACGGAACTGGGGAACGGGACTATTTTTTTTGGATTCTTTGACGTCCAAACATGAGAAATGGCCGCCCTCCATTGTCTCAGGGCACAGGCACACCCACGCAAAAAAATCCCAAACATGGGTACTTGAACATGGAAAAAGGGTTCATTTCCTATTTTTTTCGATTTTGAGGCTTTGTTTTGACGTGTTAGTTGACGGAACTGGGGAACGGGACTATTTTTTTTGGATTCTTTGACGTCCAAACATGAGAACTGGGGAACGGGACTATTTCCTGATTTATTAATTATTTTAAAAACTTTTATTTTTTATGTAATTCTTACAAACAAAACTCATGATTCTAGGTTCCCTTTTTTTAAAAATAAATTTAAAACAACCGTAAACTTCGCTTAAGGACCACAAACAATCGGAATAACAAACTATATTATAAAATAATAAACTGTGCAAAACACGCCAACTATATTAAACAAAAACTGTAATAATTACAAATATTCATGTCAACTACAACACAACAATATAAATACAATGATCAATGGTCCGTGCGGCGTCTCTGACGAGCCCTGACCGTCCCATCAGCACTGGGTCCCCCTCTCGCGATCGTCAGGCAGTCCTGCATAATGTCATATAACTCTGTGCCTGCAGTGACTATCCTAAGGTTGAGCACACGCTCCAACCTCTGTGCAATCGCCTCATATCCCTCGTAATCATCCTGTCAAAGTCAATAAAAACATTTATTATGAAATTCAAAATAAACAACAACTCATAAAACATTAAACGCGCAAATAATCTTACCACATATGGAGGGGGGTCAAATGCCACTGGAACCTGGGGGCTGGGCGGCTGTATGTAGTCCTCAGGGTCTGCAGCTGGTGCATCCCTCTGCTGGTCAGCTGCCTGGGTCGGTGTCATGAAAGGGTGAGATATGCGGAAAAACCACTCAATGTAATCCGCAGATACCTGCCCAGGCACTAAACAAGGCTGACCCGCAGGTAGTAAGTGATCCGCAAACTCCATCCACTTGTCATCTATCTGCTCCTGTGACAATCGTGCACTAACAGGCGGCGGAGGGATGCTCTGGATGTAACCGAACTGGCGTACCACCCTCTCCGGTCGAACTGCGACGATCATAGGACCCCATCTGAGCTGACCCTGGAACGATGAAATCTCCTGAAATGCCCTAACACCCCGATGCTCCGTGTACGGCAACCAGGACACATCTGTGACGGTCAAACCATCACAATGTGCCCTGTAGGGTGCTCCTGTGATGCCCTTCATGTGCGCCTTCGACGTCAACCACCGGGAAGCACGTGGGGACGTCTCCTGGTATGTGTCGTCAGTCACGCACTGATGCACACTAGGGAAGTGCTCATAGATCCAGCACTACACAATAATTGAGGTTAACATAACATAAAAACATGTTTAAATCATAATCGAACCTAACATATTAATAAACACAAAATTTACCTGAAATAGCGTCAAGTACCCCGCAAGCTGTCGGGTGGTGGTCCTACAAGCCTCATCTAACTGGTCGTACATATGAACCAGCACGGCAACCCCCCAAGCGTAACCACCACTATGAGCGAGGTCCCGGAAAGCGTCAAGGTGGACCACATGCACGTATGTTGCACTCTTATTAGCAAAAAGAGTGCAACCGACAAGGTGCAGCAAATAAGCGCGAGCTGCGACAATCCACCGCCGGGCCTGACATCTGGTCTCATAAATGTCACGAACCCATCCTAATCGTACATATGCTCCACGTGTGAGCGCTGTCTCGGCTCTGGCCTCCTCCGCAGACACTTCCAGCAACTCCGTGAGCAAGAATCTGGCCTCCTCCGTAGAAAGAGCGTGGAAACTGTGCAAGGCGCCAGTGATGGGCAAATGTAGAATGGACGACACATCATCCAATGTGATCGTCAGCTCTCCTACTGGAAGGTGGAAGGTGCTAGTCTCACTGTGCCACCTCTCCACAAATGCGGATATAAGTCCAGGATCGCCAGTAATAACTGAACAATCTATCAGTGGACTTAATCCTGTGGCAGCCACCAGGCCTTCAATCTCAGGCACTGGCCTCCCAATCAGTGTCAGCTTCCTCCCATGTGACACTAACTTCAAATCAGGACGTTCCTGATTTGAAGTACAAATTATACAATTATTAAAAAAAAATTAATCATAAACAAATAAATAAACAATGACAAATAATTAACAAATTAAAATACCTGTCCACTCCACACGGCATGTGCAACATGCTCGGCAAATGATGTGAGCACTGACGGGTCACGTGGACCACCAGGGAATCCCTCTGCAGCATCATCACCATCTGACCCCTCACCACTATCAGCACCCTGTGCGTCCGCACGCATCTCAGGTGCCTCCGTAGGCTGCTCAGGGACATCATCAGTCATGTCAGCGACGTCCTCAGCCATATCACGTCCCTCCGTAGTCATCTGATGAACGCGTAGCCTACGGGCTGAGGCAGTAGGCCTACGCCTCTCGGGAACATCGCCAGCATCCTCGTCAGCAGCTCTATCTCTGCCTACAAATCTACCTATGGCACGACCTAAACCTCGTGTTCTGGCCATGATCTGTAAATCATGTCGAACATGTTTTTTTTTCGGTCAAAATATACACAATTTTCTTTATAAAAAATCAACTTTATTTATAAACAAATAAGACTAACTTAAATCAAATCATTTTCACACATACACGACCTAATTTTAAAAAAAAAAAATAAACAACTTCATTTATATAAAAAAAACAACTAATGTAAAATAAAATTATTAATAAACATGCACAACTTAATTTTTTTAAAAAAAAATTAAACAACTTCATTTATATAAAAAAAAACAACTAATGTAAAATAAAATTATTAATAAACATGCACAACTTAATTTTTTTAAAAAAAAATTAAACAACTTCATTTATAAAAAAAAAAAAACACAACTAATATAAAAATAATTCATTACTAAACATCCACAACTTAATTTTTAAAAAAAAATAAACAACTTCATTTATAAAAAAAAACACAACTAAATTACTTAGTAAACATCAACAAGTTAATTTTTTTTAAAAAAAAATAAACAACTTCATTTATAAAAACAAAACACAACTAATATAAAAATAATTCATTACTAAACATCCACAACTTAATTTTTAAAAAAAATTAAACAACTAATGTAAAAAAAAATTATTTAGTAAACATCCACAATTTTTTTAGTAAATAAAATACTTCATTTATAATAAAATAAACTAATTAATTATAAAAAATTAGTATTTTTATAAAACTTCCAAAACACACAGCTTTAATTATAAAAATAGACAACTTCATTTTTAAAGAAAAAACACTAATTTAAAAAAAAACAATAAACAAAAACAAACACAACTACTTTTATAAAAAAAAATTAATTTACAAATTAATATTTAGTAAAAATACACAATTTAAATTATAAAAAAAATATGACATCAAAAACCCAAACTTCATTTTTCATAAAATCTAAAAAACAAAATAACCAAAATAAATAAAATAATTCATTAAAAAAAAACAAAACAATTTCTGTTTAAAAAAAATTTTAAAAAAAAAACACAAAAAAAAAAACAAAAAAACCACTTCCGGAAGAAGTGGTTCTTCCGGAAACACTCCGGAAGAAGGGTTCTTCCGGAAAGGTCTTCCGGAAGTTTGAAACTTCTTCCGGAAGTGCGAGTCTTCCGGAATTCTTCCGGATGAACCACTTCTTCCGGAAAGTTCCCGGAAGACGTTTTCCGGAAGTCTTCCGGAAGAAGTGTTCTTCCGGAAGACGTTTGGTTACTTCCGGAAGAACACTTCTTCCGGAAACTTTCCGGAAAAGGTTCTTCCGGAACTTCCGGAAGAACCCCTAACGGGTCTTCCGGAAGACTCCGTCGTCAGCCTTTTGCGCCATTTTTTCCGGCGTCCTCTCGTCTTCTCCCCTCTCGTCTTCTACCCTAAGGTTACTATCCTAAGGTAACTATCCTAAGGTTCCATTGCTATGCTAACAATGCTGCATATTACAAGCAAAGGGTAGGGAGGGAGACTAACCTGTTCGCGGAGAAGAAGAAGAAAACCTTGCCTTGGGCGCGCCTCGCGGAGAAGAAGGAAGTTCACGAAGAAGATAAGAAGAACGAACCAGGTTCACGGAAGAGGAAGAGAAGACGAAGCTGTTCGAACAAACAGTGTCTTCCGGGAGGTAATTCGCGTTTTTTATAATTTTATCTTAAAGGGCAAAATGGTAGTTTCAATAATTTGCTGGGTGCACCAGCAATATTGCTGGGTGCACCTAGCATTTCCCAAGCTAGTTTCTTTGAGTAACATCAGAATGAGTGTTTAGGCTTTGAGCTCTCATCATTGTGTTTCATTAGTTGAGCAGAGCAGGGCACATACATGTCAATATGGTGTTGCATTGATTGTCAATATAATTGACGTAAAAAAAAAAGAAAATAATATATGTAATAGATATTTGATGTGATAAAAAAGAGGGTTAATTAACATATATAAAGCATGTTAATTGAATGTCTAAAATATTTAAATGTTAGTTTAATTAATATAATATTATTTTAATAATGATTTGAAAATACTCTATTATATACAATGTTAATCAAAGAATATTGAGGGTACTGATTAAAGTAATTAAAAATAAATAAATTTATTTTTATTAGATAACTAATTAGGAGAAAACTGTTAATATTATTGAGGAAATTTGAGTTTGGATTATAATAATTAATTAAAAATTAGTTTAAAATATTATATACTTGATTAACTAAAGAAAAAAGTATAATGGTCGTCCCATTAATCTTAACCAGCTTTGTTGAGGATAGGCTAGCTACCTTAAAAAATGTCATCAAAGAGCTTGAGTTAGACCAATGGAATTTGTATCTAGGTAGTCCTTTGTACCTGTTTATGATTTATGCATCATCCCTCATTTTGTCCCAGTTCCCATGTTGTTATTATTGTGTTTGTTTCCCTAATGTTTAGTATAATTGATAAGGTTGATTGGTTGGATCAGGTAATTGGGGTTACAACACCTAGAAAGAAAGAGAGGAAGCTGCTACTATCCCCATAATTCATGTTCTTGAGCTCTCTGACTTCAGCAAGAAGTTGAAATAGAGGAAATGAAAATTGGTGAAATTCTTGGGAAGTGTCTAACAAATTTGTTACCAATGTTCATAGTCAAAAGGTTCCTTTAGGTATAAGTACATCTGCAAAATCAACTATTTGTAAAACCAAGTAGTATATTCTGCTTCTCATTCTCTCATAAGCTGAAAATTTTGAAAACTAAATACTGTTAAAATATGGTCTATGAAGGGTGATATATTTAGTTTTATGGTTGTTGCACTGATGTTATCTGACTATGATTTATTTTACTGTTTATGTATTTTGCTAATTCTTGTTCAACTAGTAAAATTAGAAAAAATAGGTTATGAATTGAGCTTAAATTTGTTAACTTTTGCAGTGGCATTAGTGAAGGTTGATGAATATACTGAATTCTACACTATTGTTGTGTAGTTGTACAAAGATAGATAACAATGAAGAATGAACAATCTGATTCATTTTTTTTTTTTGGTCTGATTCTCTGGCAGCTTATTTGTCTAGCTACTTTTCTCAAGGTTTTGGAGAGTGATAGCTTTGATCCGTATCAGGTATGTCTCTGAATTACTTATATGCATATACCATTCATGCGAGACACTGTATGGTCCTAAATGATAGAAAGGTTAATTTTCCAGAGTACTTGGTATTGTTGTGACTTATACGCACATACAAACTACTACTAAATTTGCAAGATGGGCATTTTCTGCTTTCAAATAAGATTATTTAGACATCATATGTCTCTTGATATAATGAATTTCCTTATTCAACTTATTGTTATCTTAGATAATTTATAATATCTCTTGTGAAATCTTTGATGTATTGTTTGTTTGTTATCAAAATTAAGAAAGTTCACATTGAAGACGGGATAAAAGACTGTCCATACACTGAACCACAGTACATCTGTGAGGGGCTCCTAATGTTTGTTTCTGCTGAAGTACTTTTCAGCTTTAATGGTATTATGTCTCACCCAGCAAAATTAAGAAATATGATAAAACTTACCATCAGGAACATATAGCTTAGCTTAGCCAACAAAGAGCATGCGATTATTAATCAAATGTGATAATATTTTTCAATATAATATTTTAATCTGTCAATTTCTGAAGTGTCTTTAGATGCTATACCACAATAATGATCTTGTTGTTTTTTTTTTCATTAAAATTCAGTTATTGATATACTTCTATGATACATTGGAGCAATTGATTTTTAGATTCTATATCAAAATTCACTAAACCATTCCAAAAAAATAAACTGAATATTTATTTAAAATACCACAATAATGATCTTGTTGTTTTTTTCATTAAAATTCAGTTAAAAATATTTATTTATTATGAATTTTAATTATAATATAATTTATATATTTAAAAGTATTTATTTATTATAAATTTTAGGTATATACGTTAAACCTTTATTTTGTGCAAGTCACAAGCTTAAATACTAGTGTGTGTGTACAATGCCCCTTCGTTTTATATTTTGGACATAAGCTATGTCCTGGGGTGTCCGATTAGAGTTGTTGCTTTATAGGCAGAAATTTTAGACACCATGTTCAATTCTAGGCTTAGACTAGCCTCATCATCTACATACTGAAAACATGTCAACCCTGTTACTTTTGGATTGAAATCTTAAAAATATCTAGGAGTATAGTAAATACCCAAGTGTTATTTTTAGTTGTTTTTTAGTCTAAAATCTGATTACACGTTTCTGTATAGGCTCTTCACAACTGTCAGACATTCTCTGGGGTTGACATATGACGTGTCATTTGAATTAAACTTGTTTGATAGGCTTAAACTAGGATGGTATATGATCTCTGTGACATCAACTCCAAGCAAGGTGTGAGCTTCATTATAGTAACATTCACTCTTATTTTTGTTGCTAGTTTTCTTCTGTTCAAAAGCTTCACGTCAAATTGATTTGCAGGTCCACAAAGCTGTTGATGCATGCAAGAATGTTCTTAGAGGACTGCATAGCAACAAAATTACTGAGAGGGAGTTGGATAGGGTTAGTTATTGAAATGCTCAACTTGTCTCAACTTGTTTTTACATTACAATTTAGTGAGCAGCACTTTTAGACAGTTTTTCTGCTAAACGTATATAGTATCCGTGTTCAAATTTGATTAATTTTATTCTTTTGTTCTCTCTTCGTATGAACAATTTAGTTTAGTAATTACTAGTTAGTTTATAGAAATATTTTTTAATGAAATGACCATGCCACCAATTTTTATGTCATCATAATTCTTGCTTCCAAAAAGCAAAAAAATTAAAAATAATTAATAATTATACCCCACCTAGTGGGATAAGGCGTTGTTGTTGTTGTTGTTGTTGTATACATCGGTTCAGGCCACATTCGATGTAGAATGTCTAGCATTCTACATCGGTTATTAGAACGACCGATGTTGAATGCTTCATCGTGGGGTAGGAATCTACGACGGTTCAGGACACACCCAATGTAGAATGATGACTTTCTACATCGGTTGTCCTAATAACTGATGTAGAATGTCAAAATTCAACATCGATCGCTCAACCGTCGTTGTGTTTCAACAACTCCAGGCTACAACGACGCGTGATAACCAATGTAGAAAGGCGCTGATAACCGATGTAGAAAGTCTATTTTCTAGTAGTGCTGGAACCTGAACTCCCTACAAACAATGATGTCTATTGAGGTAAGTCAGTTCATTTAGGAGGTGACTCCCGTGTTTGTTAAGGACATGCCTAACTTATGAGTCTGGAGTCATAGCGTGGAGGGAGCCTACTTATATAAGAGTGCCTATGATTCCTTCAAGAAGTTGAGGTGGAGGATGATACCAATTGGTTTCTGGAGTGCTTATGTGCACAGTCATCAAGCATGTAGGTTTGGATATATATATCTCAACCTAGTTCCAGGTCAAATTTTAACATATTTCAATTTTGCAAGAACAGAAAATAAATCAAAAATTTTATAGGGACAAACAGATTCTGAACATTTTCATATTTATAAGGATGTAACATATCACTTATGGCTAATTTTCTTACCACTTTTGGTAGGAAATTAAAATGCAAAATCGTCCATACATGATACGTGGTATAAAGTGATCAACCAAAAGCCCCTCTTTATTCCTCTAAAAATGACTTAAACCCTTTTTACCGTAAAAGGTACCCTCTGAAACCACTTTTTAAAACCATGGTTTTGCCTTTCTTAATCCCTCTATAATGGACATCTTCCTGGCAGAAATAAGAGCTTTTCTACCTCCCTTAGCTGCTAATTTTCATTGTGGTTGGATCACCCTTCCATAATTGGAGTTTTCATCACCTTGAAGCTTTTCTTGCAAGAAAACCACCCCAAACAAGGGAATCTTACCGTCTATGTTTAGTTGTTAGAATATGATATATATATATATATATATATATATATATATATATATATATATATATATATATATATATATATATATATATATATATATATATATATATATATTACTTGGAATGTGTAGAAAAATGTGATAGATAAATATTGATATCTCAAAATGCATGGAACTTTGGGTTTTTAAACTGAGTGAGTATGATGAAAAATGAAAGCTTGACATGATTCTCTATTGTTGGGATGATTTTGATGTTGGGAATACATTTTATATGCATGTATGAGGATGATCTGGGTTGTTTGGTATGTTAAAGATGTTGTTTATGTTATAATATTTGAAAAACACATAATCTAACTGAGATCTTGTTGAAAGGCCGGCCAAGTGCAAACTAGGTTGACATCTAGTTTAATATTAATATGGTAATAAATTAATAAGGTAAACATAGAACACAAATATAAAATGTGTCTTCATACATCCTTAAATCATTATTATTAACAAAGTAC
This sequence comes from Glycine soja, assembly GCF_004193775.1. Lineage (NCBI taxonomy): Eukaryota > Viridiplantae > Streptophyta > Magnoliopsida > Fabales > Fabaceae > Glycine > Glycine soja. Next base: position 9,268,352 of record NC_041017.1, read on the forward strand.
AAACAAAATAAGAAGCAGTGTTACTCCATCTTCTCTTTTCCTCTATATCATATTGGCAATCCAGCGAGAAAGCGTTTGTAAAAGTCCAATGCCTCTCGTGGTTTATATTCCGGAACAGTATGCCCAGATCCCTGTACCAAATTTAATCATATAGTATCAACACCAACTCAATCAACAATATAATTATAAGGTAATTTAAAGGTTGTCCTTAAAGTCGCACAACTACTTAAAAAGGTCACATGACTGATGGTTTTTTTTTTGGCAAAGAATTGATGTGTTTTAATGAATCCTATGTTTATTACTTAATGAGATCTATATAAATTCCACCCAATCATGAGTTGTTAAGAAATTTGTATATATACACACTTACAATAAATAGTAAGAATTAAAATTGATGGTCAAAATTAAAATACACACATAATGTATGACCTATCCAAATCCAAAACAACCAGAATAGATGGTCAACATTAAAATTGAATAAAACTTTTAATATTGATCATCTAGGTATAGCTGTATGGTTAAAATTTATTGTTCTTGTGATAATAAGTGAGAACAATTCTCACTTGATATATCCTCCATAAGGAAGAACATCAGGTAAGAGGTGACATAGGTCATCTGGACCATAAGAATGAATGGTCAATGTTACCTCTTTTTACCTCTAATTCTCTTATTTGATATGCTATATGTATATACAAACCTTTACGGTCAGAAAAGTAAGATTTTTGTCGTATCCTTGTGTATACCTGCAACAGATAAAGATTAACAATTAAATTTCAAGTCAATAAAAGATTGGTCTTTATTACAATTTACATTGTAAAAAAACATTTATGGGACATATTTTGGTAACAGCTTGCAATCTTGAAGTTAAAACTCCTATTCCCAAGAAGGATCAATACTAGAACACATGTATCTTTATAGATCAAATACCAGAAAATGTGTTCTGCTAGCATGCATCATAATACAAGGTGTAGATAGTTAACGAAAATTTTGACTTATAAACTACTTCGGAAACAACTAAAGGCTTTCAAACAAGATCCTTCCAAATTAACTCTCTTTAAAAAAATTTAAGATTCGCTAAGTAGGGATAAGATAACAGGGAAATGGAAATAGAAAGTACCCAGCAACTTGACCATTGGATGACCAAGGCCTCCATTCATCAACAATCTTGTATCCAACTGATCTCGTCCACACTTGACTCCCCGTGTATGGAACACACATGTCATGATCGCCGCTGCCAGAAACATGAAACATTTTTAGTTTTCTATCGTTTAAAACTAGAAGAGAGGATGCATTACCTGAAGCAATTATCAAAGATAACAGAGACAATAAGAAGCCATGCAAAGAACTATTAAATCTTATCAAATTAAGAAAATAGTTACTAGCAATGTCATTATGTAGTCATAGTCAGTCAGTCTCGTAACGTTTGAGAGCCTTTCAGTTTTATTGACATGTCTTTTGTAGTTTTCTTTCTACCTTTTCAGACCCTATTTTCTCAACATGGAAGAAATATAACAAAATATTAGTATAATACTACCCTTTAATGCAGTTCTCTTTCTACATTTTCAAACCCTTAAATACACTTGAATCCTGCACTTTTGCAATGGCAATGAAATCCAAAATGTTAAAGAATCTAACAAAGTACTTTTGACATAGTCGATGGCACAAACCTAAATTTTTCATGTATAGATGAATCAAAAGACAAGAGAGGAAAACAATTAATGGAACAAACATATAGCATGGTGAAACAACATAGAAGCAAACCGGCTGAAAGATTCCAATTGATTAAATAATAAATAAATAGTGATTTAACACTCTCCTGTAGCTATGTTAAAACATGTTCACATTTGTATTTTTTTCAGTATTCACCATTGGCAGAAAACATCAAGAACAATTGCATCAATTGAAAAATTGGTAAATCTGCATTCTTAAATAAAAAGAAAAGGTGAAAAATTATCCCACTTTTCTTTCTGTTTCAATTCAATCAACTAGAACAGTGAATTGCACCTAAATGTATTGCAATAAAATATTTTTGGTTACCAAAAGTATAAGAAACTGCTATATGGAAATTCACCTGAATATAAGTGCACGATAACCTTTGGAAGTTAAGTTCTTGTGGTACTTGATCATGCTCCCAGCATCATGATCGAAGTAAATTCTGTCAGTGCATAAATCCCAACTACTGACCACACTTTTCTGTTTCATCAGAAAGATCACAATTTAGTGTTTTTATATCCAAAGTACAGGAATCTTACTAGAAACCTTACCTGTGCAGTATGAATTGCTGTCCTGACTGCTTCATTGTTTAACCATGAATTTGCAACCTCATCGTCCTACAGATAATATTACATCCAGTTACTTGTCGAACATCCAATGAAAAGGTAATACAATAATATCAACAATAAAAATGATGACAGTTATAACATGAATATAGAAGCCCAGCAACATTTTGATCAAAGTAGATATGATAGCATAAGACAGACTGAAGAAAATATTGTCCCTTCAATTGGGAAATATTTGTCACAAAAGCTAGTTCTTCTAAACTAAAGTATAATAAATGGCAAGAATCAAATTCATATAATAACTTCAATTTAATGTTAGTAGGCAATGAACTAGAACTTAAAATCCCTCAACAATAAGGACTTTTAAAGCACTGTTATTAGAAGCTAAAGCATAGTTTTCTGAGGATACAATTTTGAGCCATTAGCTTCAGGCATATTATTTTATTTTTTAGATATCTTTCAAATATCGTGGTTATTTCTGATCCGAATTGAGAAACAAGCACTATTTCAAATATATTAGGTTTAGAACAAGATAGAAAGTGTAGCATCCTAATTTTTGTAAACTAGATTAAAAATGATTGTTATTTATAAATAAATAGAATTTTTAAAAAATGACGAGATTTTATAAATAAATAAATAAGGAGATATAATTATTAATTAAAATAATGATTTGAGAGAAAATAAAAAGGGTATTTTATTTATTTTTTTGATAGAAAATAAAATAAAGTTTGTTTTTATAAAATAATAAATAATAAATAAATAAATAGAGTAAATAATAGGTCGTAAATGCCCCTAACTATAAATAGCAACATGCTAGGTCCGTTTTCAGACTGACTCCTCAGCCTCCTCTGCCTCATAATTTCGTTTTTTTTTCTCTTCTCCCAAAACCCTCTCTTTTTCCCATAGGCCACCTAACCTTTTTCAGAAAAATGACGATCTCAGACTCATTCACCGTTGGATCATCGTGAAGTTTGAGCACCACGTTCGCAACACAATTCCAAGAATTCCCACCGTTGAGAATTTCGATATTATGTCCGAGCTAAGTGAAATACCCCTCGCATTGTAGCATTTTCCTTTCCCGCAAAAACCCAGAGCTTTCTCAGTAAAACTACGATCCCTGTTTCGTTAACCGTTGGATTTTCATGAAATTTGGATATGTTGTTAGAAATTCAATCCTCACGCTTTCACTGTTGGGATTTGCGAGATAATATTTGTGGAGGGAGAAAAATAAATCACATGAAGACATGTGGAGGCTTCAATCCCTTCTCTGTCTCTTTGACGTTTGGGAACTCTATCGGAGCAGTTAGAGGAAAAAAAATTGGAGGAATCTCAGGGAACCGCTAGAGATGCTGATATCGCTGGCAGAAGATACGTGAGCCCGCTTAAAGATAAGGGATGGGTTATTCACAATTGGGAACTAGTGAGAACATGTGTAGGGATCCTTAGAGATATCAATTGGAATGGATTTTGGGGTGTTTTTGCAATTTCATTTTATCCTTATGATTATTACAGTGAATTATATATGTTTGACAAACCAATTGTTGTGAAATTGATATGCTATTGTGTTGAGCGTGAACCCTATAAATTGAGTACTTTTTCTAATTAATATGAATTGATGAAATAAAGTAAGGAGAAATTTAGAGAGAGATATTGATTTTGTATTTTCTCTTTTTCTTGTTGTTTAGGTTTTTATATATAATTTAAAAAATTAATATCATAATTGAAACTGACCAAAGTGTTCATATAATTATTTAGAATTTGTGCATTGAAAGCTTACTTTGAAATTTGTGATTTAATATGATGTATGCTAGTTTATATATATAGAAGTAGTTATTTACATTAATAATTTATGTAAGTAATATTGTAGAGTGTTATAGTATGATTCCAAAAATTATTAAGTGTTGGAGTTTGAGAATATTATGGTTAAATTTCATGAACATGTGTATGTTGTACCTTATGAATATCATTGGGAATGTTATGAGATGTTTGATGTGATGTTATGAGATGTTAAAGTGTGAACATGATATTCGATTGTGAATAAGTGAATGTGTTTAACACTTGATGTTACATTAATTATATCGTGAGCTATGAATTATACAATAACCCGACCAGTGTTTATGCGCAATGTTAAAGAGAAAGTGTAGGTTCCTAGTTGGGAACTAGTGTTAAATCATAGCGCAATTGTGTTAAACATGTTTGAAACATGAGTGTGAGGTCGTGGTATTGTATAATTCATGAGCAGTGCTTATAAATGAAATATGTGATGAATTGTGGAATAATATGTTGCTTTGAGATTATAATATTGTTATTGAGATTGAGTAAAAGTGTAAAGTAAAACAGGTGTTGAATTGTGAGATACGTGAAAACATGTGATGGTGGATTGTGACATTATGAGATGTGAAATTGTGAATGAGTTTTGATTGTGAATAAGTGTGTGATTAACTCTTGATGTGACATTATTTGTGTAAGCTGTGAATTGTACAATAACCCGACCAGTGTTATTCTGAGAAAAGTGTAAATGCACAGTGTTAAAGAGAAAGTGTAGGTTCCTATTTAGGAACCAGTGTTAAATTGTAGCGCAATATGTTGTACGTGTTTAAGACACGAGTGTGAGATTGTGAGTATTGTATAATTCACTAGCAGTGTTTGTGTGCTAAAATGATTTTAGGGGTTGGACTTGAATCAGGAGGGAGAAGCCCTAACGGACTATTCGGAGTGTAGGCCTTGGGGGTCACCGGATTTGAGTGCTCCTTTAAGCCTATGCTGATCCCATATGGTTGGAGCATTCTCGCAAAACATTGTAACCCTGACTGGTCTCCCTATGATCTTACTTAGTGAGAGTGACCTGACAAATCCATTGTGTGGTGTGTCTTGTTATGTACTCCTAAGCGCCCCAGGGTGGTTTTTCACTGACATGGTACCACATTGCATATAGGCTTGAGGCTTAGCATAACTGTCTCATGCGCTTGCTAATTGTTCATTATGAAATTGATGTGTTATTATATCTTGATCGGAGTGTGTGATTCTTGTGTATTGCGATTGATGATTGAAAGGTGTGATTGATGATTGAAAAGTGAATTTTGAATGACAAAGTGATGAAATAATGTGAGATATGCTAAGTAAATTGTATTTGGCTACTATATGTTGTTTTGTTTCTCTCTAGTAGTTAGGAATGTGATAATTCACTCCCAGTTTGTTGTTTGTGTTTGGATCATGTGATGATCTTGAACCTTGTGTTCGGAGGAGCAGACGACTAAGTGAAGTGCTTAAAGGAACCTTGTGTTGAAGGACGTCGGGACACAATGCTCTGATAGGATGTGACAGTGGGGCATAAGTTTTATATTAATTGCATAATGTTAGTCTATTTTATTTTATCTCACTGATTTAACAAAATATTTTTGTAAATTTTGACGGCCTTGTTTCGAGCCGAATATATTTTTAATAAGTTTTAATTGATAATAGTGAAGTGAATGTGAACCTTTTACCCGTGTGAATTTGGTTACCGATATTTTTTATATATTTTATTTATTTATATGTCGGGGTAGAGGGTGTCACAGAAAACATATTTTCTTTTTCAGAACTATTTTCATCACTTTCAAATTTAGCCGTCAGCATTTGTTGTTTTACTCAACATGAAATAATTACAAGTTCTCTTTCGTTTTTGGCAATAAGGAATCAATAGTTATGAGGTGTATACAAGTAGACATTAACTTTATGCAATAACCAAGCAATTAAAACCAATAGATAGCTAGGAAGTAGATTTTAAATGGTAAAAATAGATTGATTAGATAGTAGTGATGCAACATACCGTGCATGGTGGAGCAGATTTACTATTCATCAGTTGTGGCCAAGTTGGTACAATTCCATCTCTCACAGGAGCTCTTAGGGGCCAAGCACGACCGAACATTCTTTTCCTCACAGGAAAAGGTCTTTCGGTCTCACCCAACTTCCGGAAGGTAGATGGCATCCTAATATAGGATTCTGTAATCTTCTCTGCTTCTGTGCCGTGATAGCATGGTTCTAGAATGTTATATATGTTTATCTCATCAACCAACTAAAAAACAGCAAGAATCATCAATTAGTTCCAAATTCACTTAAGCACATTTGTTGCCAGTAATGTTATAGTTAAATCACCTCATCAACTTTTGAAAGCTTGCTAGAACAATTAGCACTTGTTGGATCATAAAAATTCCCATTGCACTCACGGTTAACCTCCTGCAGCAGCAAGTATCACTGATTACATGAAACATATTTAGAAGAAAACAAAGCATAGCATGCTTTCAAACAAAAAACACTCAAGTTAAAAACAAAAATAAAGTTCCAGACTTGCTCTTAAATAGTGCATATTGCTTTTATACTAAAAAATATAATACATATGGTCAAATGTAGGAATGTTTCCTTAATTGCAATCACCCATAACCCGTCTTAATTGTTGTCTTTTTGGTTTGCATTCATTGCAGTCTCCAGTACCTTCATTGTGCTGGCCGGGTGGGAGGGAGTGTGCTTAGTCCCACATTGTCAAGTGGTTCCTAAGTAATGCTTATAAGGCTAGGGCAGTTTTCACCTTACAAGTTGGATTTTGGGTGTTAAGTTAGACTCTAAGTTCAAATTCTAAGATGGTATCAAATAGTATCCTAAACTTATTGTCGGAAAGCCACTTTAATTGCAATAATTCCTAATCAGCCTCAATTACACCTTCTTTGGTCTGCCTTCTTTGCAATCTCCAGCACCTTCATTGTGTTGGGTGTGTGTGTGGTGGGGGGAGTGTTTAGTCCCATGTTGTCAAGTCATATTGCCTAAGTAGTGCTTATAAGACTTGGACAATCCTCTCTTTACATGTTAATTTTGTGTCCTAAGCCCAAATTCTAAGATTGTATTATAATCAGAAATTTCATCCAAAAAAACATTAGTGGTTCTATTTCTATGACCCATCTAAATTGGCAGATTGCCTCATTATAACATAAATAATGCTAGAAAGAAAATAAGTTGTTTCAAGTTAAGTATTACCTCTGGTCCTTTTTATAACAAACAAGTTATAGTGTAAAATACATTATCACTGGTTTCTTATAAAAAGGACTAGAAGTAGTACATAACAAATCAATCTCTGAATAAGACAACTACAATCAGAGAAAATGAAAATTAGATTATCGGCAAAAGCGCAAAATATGACTAAAAAACTTTAAAATGATCTGGATACAGCAGAAAGTGAAAACTATTTTACATATTTTATAAAACAAAGACCAAGCAATTAATTTGGTGGTCTATTAAGATGATGAAATAATGATGAGTCACTGGGTGACCTTCTATAATGAGGGGTTAATTTTCACCTCAAACAGTTCATCTGGGATAAGTCCCATCCCATGTACAAATGGAACAAGAGCATTGCCATCAATTTGTTCATCTGTGACACCATTTCCAACCATGTAACCCTGCACACAATGACCATCAGATTGCAGCCACAGGTTTGAAAACATAAACTGATAACTTAAAGTTAAACATAAAGACCTTGAAATTCAGTTTGGGCTCCACCCCGGCATCAATTCCTGTGGAAGATCATGAAACTGCATCATATTTCTGATTCTAACATTCAACACTTTAAGTACACAACTTACTACTACCTTTCACTACTTCAGAAGCGAGAGTAGGCACATAAACTCCTGCATATGACTCTCCAGCAATGAAGAACGGGTTGGAAAGGAACTCGGGGTATAGTTCAAACCACTGATTTGTTAAAACAAAAAAAAAAGGTAGATATGTAAGAACTTTGAGCAGAACACAAACTTCTTGAATCAAATATTTTCTCAAAATCTCCCAGTTCTTTCCTTAATTACCTTAAGGAGAAAGGCATGAGAATCAGTGGCAGTCTTTATGTCTCCAGTTATGTAATCAGTTTTATTCTCTGAGTATGAAAACCCCACACCAGCAGGAGAATCCAAATATATAACACTGGAAACCTATAATGCAAAACAGAATCACATACAAATTGATCGCAAGAAAACAGAACCAATGATTGATTGATGAATTACACGGACACTCAACCCAAAACATAACTATAACACAAGAAACCATCCTTCCCCTTCTAAATTCAACAGTTTAAAAAGTTGACCTTTGACCAGCTGTATGGATTGAGGTGCAGTGTGGGAAGACCCCCCCTTGTCTTTGCTGCCTCAAAATTAAAAGGACCTGAAACACATCAATATCCACATGATTTATAAATTAAACTCAGGGTCAACAAATGCTACAATCAGAATCATTTTCAGCTGAAAGTCTATTAGAACAGTCATCAAATCTACTTAGAAGGTATATTGAGAACAAGATAGTCATTAAAAAAACACTTTTTTTTGTTATCTACAGGTATCCTCTTTCAAATACAATACTGTTAGAGGCACAATCAGACACTAAATGTTGATACGCTCTCTTAGTAGGGATTCAAACCTTGGTTTGCCACATTTTGGGAACTAACCCCTTTCACTATTTCGTTAGGAGAAATTATTAGGTGATACTGCACCATTACCTGTTTATGGTCCCAACTAATGTCCATATAACACATTCAAATTTTACAATTTATGAGACGAATTAATAACACTAGATTATGTGTCATGCAAAGATTAGCAAGGACCACCAGGATCACTTAATAATTTATCCTTCCGCTATATAAAACACCTTTTGGTATTAAGAAAACAATATAGACTGAGCAATTGCAAACCATTTGTGATTCACAATTCCTAATGTTTATGCTAAAATATATCGAAAGAACAGAAAGGGTAGGGTTCAAAGTGACCAATTAATTACCATGCTCATATATGAATCCATCGAAGCTAGAGCAGCCAGGTCCCCCATTAAGCCACAGAACCACAGGGTCCTCGGAAGGTTTACCCTCTGATTCAACAAAATAGTAGTACAAGTTCCTCCCATGACTCTTATCCACCGTCACATACCTTCAACAACCCAAAATAATGCAACTTCACTAAATTTCTCAAAGGGAAAACAGTTCAATAAACACAAAAAAAAAAAAGTACCCAGCATAGTGCTTGGAAGGTAGAGTGCCACTGAAGCCAGGAATCTGTGTCACAATGGCACTTTCAGGTGCTGACTGTATTGGCACAAAGCGCAGGAAAATGTGAAGTAAGATCAAACACAAGCACATAACGCAACATGACTTGACCATCCTGTTAGTTAGATCAAAGAAAAAATAAAAAATCTTTATCAAAAGCAACAAAGATTAAAGCCCGACTTATAGAAGAAAATATTATACTATATGAAACAGTGATGGGTCCACAAGTGTATATTTTCTTGTTGCAAGTTGCAACTCGTGTTACACTTTAGTTAACTTTGAAGCAAAGAGACAAGACACGAGTTAAATTACTGAGAAAATGAATAGGAGAGAGAAGAGAGATGACCCAATAGGAGTAAATGCTTAACTGAACTCTGAAGATAAGAAAAGTGGCGTTTTTGGAATGGTTAATGATGTTGGAGTCTACGGTTGTTAAGCATAATGTTTGAGTTACAGGGCTGTGCCACTGAAGGTTCCATGAAGGCCCAATAGTTGTTAGAAACGTGCTACGATAATTGTTTGCGTTGCTACATACAGAAAACGCCTTATTTTATCAAGCATTGGATCAAGGGAAATAGTTAAAGAAATAAGATTTAATTACTCACTTATATTTATACAGATTTTACCTTTTAATTCTTATATTTAAAAATTATCCTTTTTAATTCCCATGCATACTATTTTTAATTCCTTTTAGTGTCCATGTAAATTTAAAAGGTAAGGACTTAATTTTAAGGGATTAAAAATGACATATATAAGTATTAAAATGGATTAAAAAAATGTGTAGGGAATAAAATAAATAATTTTTAGGTAATAAAAATTAAAAGATAAAGTTTGTATAACTATAAAGACTAAAGTGAAATTTTTAAAAATATATATAATATGTTTTTTCTCGAAAATATATCCTTCTTTAGAGGGATATTTTGGGCACCTTAAAAAATAGCATCATATTTATGTTACAAATGTACTTTAATTGTTATATTTAATAAAAAAATTTATTTGATTCCTTAATCAATTCCTTAATAAATTAGTAAAAGTATTATTTTATTTTACTTGTTATAATTGTTAATGTGACTATCTAATACATTTTTCCATGGTATTCTTTATTGTCAATTGAAATTTATTATAATCCATGAAATTATTTGGAAGGTTTTAACGAGATGTGCAAAATAAAATTTAATGACTAGTTAAAATAATAATAGTTATTAATTGAAATTGATTATAATCCATAAATTTATTAATAGTTATAATTAGATAGGGAAATTCATTTTCTCACTAATTAGTGGTAGATTAAAATCCTCATAATTACATTAAGTTCAAAAAATCATTTTATTAAATTCTCTCATAATCAATAATGAATATGCATTCCATTAAAATTTGAAAAGGGAAATATTTTCTTGCTATTTAGCAAGGAAAATAGATCTTCTTAGTAATGAAATTTACATCATTTTAATTGTGATGTTTTCTACTATTTGGTAGCAGGTTTTAAAATTTTGTGATAGATCAAATTCTTCACAAGGTTTTAATATCCCTGTCATTTTATTAAATTGAAATATGCATGGAAAGGAGTCAAGCAAGTTCATTAGAGATTACAGTTCAGAAGCTGAGAAAACTTTGTGGGTCGAGTACATGTGTATGCTAGACTAATTAAATTGTTGAGGAATTAAGAGGAAACTTTTTTTATTAAAATACGTAAAATATATTTTAATAATATATAATTTTCACATTAATTTTTTTTTCTTTTGATTCTTTAACCAGTGTCATAACCAGTGTCATACCTTGAGACTTAAGGACACCGATCAGTTACAAAATCCTGCAGTGGAGTAGAAACTACGCAGAAGCCTATCACTCTTAATTAGTTATTGTTTTATCGAAAGCTTTTCCAAAATTGACTCTAAAACTTTAGTCGTCCACTGCAGCTATAACACGCATATCCACGTTGAAAATAATGTTGCCGTTATGGATCAGCTTCTATGTAGCATCTCAATATATGGTCCACTTGTCTTTGCGATTGTTATTTTGGGTCTTTCTCTGTTGTTTATATTTCGCATTGATAAAAAAATGTAAAAGCGTGACAAACTTCTATTTTAGTCTAAAGTTGAAAAAGAATGGCCTAATTATTAAAATGGTGTCTTTCACTATTTAAAATGTTCAATGAATGAATTACCTCTCTATATTTTTTACACTCCAATCAAGTTCCCTTTTTTTTTTCAAAAATGCCTGGTTAGTAGGTCCTTTTCGTCCAATTGTGATTATAAATTCTTACAGATTTTATTTACAAACAATGACGATTTTAATGACACTATATTCCGTAAATAAAATCACTATTCGGCATTTTGACCTAATTGGATTAGTTTTATAAACTAATTTTTAAAATAAGTCTGTTCCAAAACTATTTTCAAGCTGAGTCTCTTTTTTTACGTAACCCCAACCTATCCCGCCAGCATGCATGATGGTATGAGTGGTGTGGCGACACGTGGATGATGCCGCCAGGAGGAATGGCGAGACAGGTGCCACATGGATGCCGCTAGTCGTAGCAGCGAGACACGGGCTGACCTGGACACTGTCTCACCAGTGCCAATGGCAAGATAGCTGAGGTGCAGGCTAGCTAGCTATGGCGCAGGAGGTGCAGCTTTTTCTTGGTGCAGTGCAGTATCTCGCTAGGTGCAATGGCGAGATAAGCTTGTGCAGCGTTATAAAATGTTTCCCTAAACCAAACATGTCACACCTTCATCTCATCTCTTCATCCTTCGTGTTGTGCCTGTGTTGCTGGTTGTGGTTGTTATTGTTCTCCATCTTCCATTCTTTCATTGTGTCAAACTAGGTAAGTTAATTAATATTTTTTACGTTTATTTATTTAGTAATTATTTTAGATATTAATATTATTTATGTTAGGTATTATAAGTTTGTATGATAAATTAATTTTACTTTTTATGTTAATATTATTTGTTAGTTTTAGTTGGAGGTTAGCTTTAGTTATAATTTTTTATGGTACTTAGTTTTAGTTTGGGGTATCCTAATTTTTTAGTTTTGTATGTTAGTTTTAATACGTTAGTTTTACAAATGATAGTTTTATATTACGTTAGTTTTAGTTTTAGGTAGTTTAAGTTGTTAGTTTTACTTGTAGGTATCCTAAGTTTTTAGTTTTGTATGTTAGTTTTAGTTTTTGTTTTGTAAATTACAGTAGTTTTAATTTTAGGTATTTGAAGTTGTTAGTTTTAGTTGTAGGCATTTTAAGTTGTTAGTTTTAGTTTTAGTTTTAGTTTTGTATGTTAAATTAGTTTTAGTTTTAGTTTTAGGTATTGCAAGTTAATATTGATACGTTAATTTAGTTTGTAATAATTTTTTATATGTTGTTTTAATTTTTGGTGACAAATATATATATTCTGTTATTTATTTAAATTTGTGTTTGCAAGTAAATTAATTTATTTGTTAAAACTATTTAAATTTTGTTATTTGTATAACATATTTTTTTATTGAAATATATGAATTGAAAAATATATAACCTGTTATTTATTTAAAGTTGTGTTTGTATGTATTTTAATTTATTTGTAGAATATATTTAAAGTTTGATATTTGTAGTATATATTTTATTAGTGAACAGTATTTATTGTGTTAATTTTTAATTTGTAGTATATATTTAGTGTTAATTTTTAATTTGTAGTATATATTTTTTATTGAAAAATATTTATTAGTGAAAAATATATTTTTATTTGTAGTATATAAATTTTACTTTATTCTTTACATATTAATTTTTGTTACGTATTGTGTTACATTATTTAATTTCTATATATAATTAATTAAGTTTTTATAAATGTAGTTAATTTTTTTTATTTTATGAACAAATAATGTAAAAAAAAATTGTGAATTTATTGTATTATATTTTATTTTGCAGTATCAATGACATCTTCGTCGTCATGTTCATCAAATATACAAATTAAGTTTGGCCCGATTGACGGTGATGTATTATGGATGCAACCTAAGCATGTTTTTGAACATGTTTGGAATGAAGAAGAAGACCGAAAATTACACATCAGACGAGTTGTCCCCACGTATCAAGGGGAAGAAGAAATACCAAAGGAAATTATTTCTCTACTTCGGCAATCTGGTTTTTAATGTATAATGAAGATGGGCTACCTAAAAATAAATGTGTCATTAATTACTGCATTGATTAAAAGATGGAGGCCTGAAACACATACGGTTCACATGAGGTGCGGAGAGTGTACGATTACTCTTCAAGATGTCTATATTATTAGGTCTGCGTGTTGATGGGGCACCATTAATTGGTCAAACTAATCTTGATTGGGTTGAATTATGTGAAGAATTGTTGGGAGTTAGACCACAGGAAGGTGAACTTCAAGGCAGTGTGGTTAAATTAAGTTGGTTGGCTCACCATTTTTCACAAATAAATAACCATGACAGTAACGTAGAACACCTACAAAGGTTTACCCGTGTATGGATCCTTAGATTCATAGGAGGTGTCCTATTTGTTGACAAAAGCAGCAACAAAGTTTCCCTAAGGTACCTGCAATTTTTACGTGACTTTGAACAGTGCAGCACGTATGCATGGGGACCTGTTGTGCTTGCTTTTTTATATAGAGAGATGTGCAGCGCCACCGATTACAAAATTAAATCAATCGGAGGTATGAGCATCTTAATCCAAATGTGGGCATGGGAACGATGCACGACTTTGGCTCCAAAGAGGACTCCTCCTGTAATAGAAGATAAACCACTCGGACATAGGTTAGTTGCTTAAAAAATAAGATTTCATTTGAAAATAATTAATAATGTAACGCATTTCCACTAATGATTTCATATTTTATTGTAGGTGGCTGCGACGTGGAAATCAGCATATTGGTAATGATGATCTGATAGTTTTTCGTAGCAAATTGGATATCATGAAACGACATTAGGTAAGAAGATCGTAATGTATTCGTTAAATAATAAATAAAATGTCATGTTTAAGTGAAAATTAACAATTATGTTATTGTATACAATTTCTATGGAAGCCTTACACAGCAACTGTTATATCAGCGTTGCCTCCAATTTATTTGGTTGGTAGTGCAGCGTGGTGCGCGGTGGTGTCACTCATTTGTTTCCATGTTGTTGAGTGGCACCTACCCGATAGAGTGTTGCGACAAGTGTCCTTCGCAACCACTGAATATCCATGGCCTAACGTTGAAAGGCAAACAAGATGAAAATTATTTCCAACTGTTGGCCCCAATGATTAGTCAATGGAACAATCGAGCTGAGTTTAGGGTCGACGTTTATCCTCGACAGGAGGGCCTATTGAGTTTTAACTCCGACTACATGATCTGGTATAGGCGAAAAACAAATATGTTTGTCGATCCAAAGAATGCAAACACAACTACATTGGTATTTATTTCTTTTTCAATATTTAACTTTAAATTATTTTTTAAAGCACGACATTAATTTCCTGACCCTAATATGTGCAGGGTGAAGTTGCGGAGACATTACAGTATATGGTGTCACCATAAGGGAGGAACACATGGACATTTGATGATCACGTGCCTTATGTAGAGAAGATAACGATTTTATCCGAAGAGCAAGAGAGGATCACTAAGCCTGTGGCACATGGTTCAGCATCAGAGCATCGATTTCCATGACAAGAGTTTCACATGCTTCAGTCAAGTGTTGAAACTCGGGGTTTTGACAAACAAATGGAGGCTGTTGAAGCGCAAGAATTTTCCCAACAAATGGAGGAGCGTGGCCATGGAATGTATTACACGCCACCAACATTTTCTCAGTATCCTTCATAGATGTATCAATATCCTTTTGAAGGTCATCACACTGATATGTCTGCAAGCGAACATTCATTCAGTGGTGTTGCGGAAACACATCCTCATTTTTTATGGCCAACTATGATCCCTTCACAGCAACATGATGCCCCAATGGCAACACCTAACGCCCCATTAGCTCCACAATGGAATGTACCTCGAGCAATATATGATATGGGTGACTTATTAGGTGTTGATTTGCATCACGAGTTTTCTGCTGAGGTTGAGCAAGTAGAAGCGGGGAGACATCACGCAGAAGAAATCCTGATCGTCAAGCACGAAGATGGGATCGACCATGTGGCACATCCTCACGTCATCATAGACATCATAATGAATGATTTTCATGTCTCTGTTTAACTTTGTTGTTGTATGTTTGTCATTTGAATTTGACACTTAATATATCGTATCTCATTTATTAAGGCTTACTAATGGATACATTTTATGTCGTGCATGAAACTATAATAATAAAAAAAGTCTAAAAAAAACTATAATAACGAAAATAACTAATGGTACTAACTAACGATGAACACCAATGTCATATGTGCATTGTGATCTAGATACTGCATTAGGGTATAGGGTTTAGGGGTTATGGTTTAGAGTTATGGGTTAGGGTTATGGTTTAACTGAGTAGGGTTTAGGGTTAGGGTTTATGGCTTATAGTTTACGGCTTAGGGTTTATGGTTTATGTTTTAGGGTTTAGGGTTTATGGTTTATGGTTTAGGGTTTATGGTTAGGGTTTAAGGGTTTACATTTTAGGGGTTATGGGTTAGGTTTTATGGTTTATGTTGTATGGGTTAGGTTTAGGGTTTAGGGTTAGGGTTTAGTGCGTAGGGCTTAGGGTTGAACTACACAGGCCATTAAGAGACTGCTACATTCCAAAATAAGTAATGTTAACAAAATAACTAAACTACACAAACCAAAATAATTAATGTTTCTAATGAACGATTTCAGTGAACCCCACAAAGTAAATACATTGAAGACAACTTAAACCAATACAAGTCACTCGTGTAACATACATAAACCAATTAAATGAAAAACTCCCACGGTCAGATTGCATTGGACATCAACGCTTGTTGTGCCCTTCTGCTCCACATCTACTAAATTTTTGTCGGTGCTCAAATGGTTCGACCCAATCCATCTCATTCCTTATCCTTGTTGATTTTGGCCGACCTTTCGCACGAATTGTAGTTGGGTCAGGGATAAGTGTCCATGCGTCATTAGAAGGAGGAATAGCTGTTTCATTCCCAAGAGGCCACTATTGTGCGGAGTAAGCTTTTAAGATGTGCTCATTTGTGTAAACAACATCTATATATTGGTAGTAGTTCATGCTCACGTAACCACAAGCTGCAATAATGTGTAAACATGGATAGTGAAGCGCAGAATACTTTCCGCATTGACAATAATGACCATTCAAGTTAACTGCCCACTTTTGTCCGCCACGTTGCGTTATAGGATTGAAGGTCTCCTCTACTTCAAACCTTGTCGAGTGGATATCATACACGCGAACGATGTGCAAACAAGCTTGTTCTTGATTTTGTTTAAGTTCTTTAACAATCTTAGAACAATATACTTGTCCTTCATTTAACTGTCTTAGGGCTTGGCGACCACAATCAACAAAGTACTTTTGACACCTACTATATGTTGATTTGACCAACACTGTTATGGGTATGTTGCGACAATCCTTCAATACCTTATTTATACATTATGAGAGGTTCGTTGTCATGTGGTCATATCGGCGTCCTTCTATATCATAAGCCATGGTCCATTTTTCCTTTGAAATGCGATCAATCCATGTTGTTATGGCTGGACTCAGTTGACGGAATTTTACTAAATTTTAATCAAAAATATGCTTGCAAGGAGTGTAGCCTGCATGAAATTAGTTAGCAACAATAATTTTAAGTATACATGAAACTTAAATTAACGTGACCATGATAAATGAAATCTTACCCAATTTCTTCAACATTTCTTTTTGTTTGGCATTATTGAATTTGCGATTAAAATTGTTTGCTATGTGTCGGACGCAGTAAACATGATAACCGTGGGGAGGTTGCCAACCAAGTGTTTCGTTAGCCACAATAGACTTTATACTCGTGTGACGATCAAATATGAGACAAATACCATTTTTATCTATGACGTGTTCATGCAAGTGTGCCAAAAACCATGACCACGTTGTTAACGTCTCACCTTCGACCACGGCGAATGCTAGAGGAAGGACACCACCATTTCCATCTTGTGATATGGTCATTAAAAGGGTCCCCCGGTATTTTCCGTACAAATGTGTGTTGTCAACTTGTATGATTGGCTTACAAAACTTGAAAGCCTCCTTACATTGACCAAAAGTCCAAAACACTCTATGAAACTGACAGTGTTTGCGACTAACCATGTTCCCAACAATAAAATCGTCATGTAGTATTTGAAAATATGATCCAGGAGAATGATTTTGCATGTGTGTTAGCCACGACGAAAGTTTCACATATGACTCTTCCCAATCACCATATTCAAGTGCAATGGCTTTTTGCTTCGCCAACCAAGCTTTTTTGTACAATACCTTGTAGGCAAATTCACTATTAATCCTCTCTTGAATCAAAGAAACTTTTATTGATGGATCTTCTCTGATCATGCCTGTTAATAGAATAACAAAATTAAAATGACAATTAATGCAAAATAGCATAATATGAACATAAAATATGTACCTACTACATAAGTGGCAATTAAATCTGAATCAAGCTTCTCGTGATCTTGTGTCATGGTCATATTGAGACATGTGTGTGGTCCACCCCCATTGTGTGACTTTCCATGAATCAGTTTTTTTAGATAAAATTTCCCTCATATAGAACGGGCAAGGACACTCTGCGCTTTTATTCAAGCATCAAACAATATACTTGTTCAATTTGCTTTCAACAACTTTGAAAGTTTGATGCACCTTCATAACATATTGTTTCAGTGCATTTTTTACCGCATCTTTAGTATCAAAATCCATGCCAACATATAATTCTTGTCCAACATTAAAACTTGATGGCATCTCCAAACCACAAATGTCTTCCTCATCAGGATGACTCCATTTGATATTGTTACAATGCAAAGCATCATTCCAAAATGGATTTTCAATTCGTTGTACACCTAATAGTTAAAAAAAAATCAAATCATACTTATTTAACATTAAATACAATTGACATCAAATGATAAATGTATTCACCTATTTTTTTATTTAATAAATTATACCTTCTGTTGGGTGAACAATTCTTACTGGTTGAATCATGTCAGTGACTTCATTGTCAGTATCAGATATACCGTCAACACTATCATCTTCGTCTAAAGACTCTTCAACGTATGAGTTAGACACAAGATAATCATCATCATCTTCATCACCATGTAAGTTGCTCACATTTGTTGGCGGTTGCGCCTCATTATTAGATAAATTATTTTCGCATGATTTAAGAGAATTTGCAGAATGAAACATAGAACCACCAGCCACATCCTTTTCTATGTACAATTCCAAAATTGACATTTGATTTTGTTGTTGAAAACTTTCGAGCATGGTTTCAACATCTTCGTCATCACAAATTTGCAAAGCAACATATTTTTCAAAAACTAAAAATCTACAACTGATAGCAGAAATAATTTCATTATTTATTAATAACATCAAACTAAACAAATTTAATTAAAAAAATACTCAAAACTCAAATTTTATTTCAAACTTAAAATAAAAAAAACAATGCCAAAAAAATTAATAAATAAAATTAATGTCAGTTGAAACTCAAAATAATTACTTTAAATAAATAAAAACAATACCAGAGAAGAAAAATATTACTGATTGATTCAGAGACGAACTTTAAAAATACAAACACTCAATACTCAATACTAAGAAATTTTAAAGTCAAAGCTTTCTCAGAAATTTTTAAATCAAAACCGTGAACGCTCAACACTCAATACTCAATACTCAGAAATTTTAAAGCCAAAGCTTTCTCATAAATTTTTAAACCGAAAATGCAGCTATATATGCACACCTATATCGCCAATACCATTGGCGGATATAAGCTCGTCTCGCAAGCAGTGTTGGCGAGACCATCCTACTCCTACCTGCACCGCTACTCCCTGCACTGCTACTCTGAAGCAGTCTGAAGCATAGCCTGCCTCACCTGTCCCGTCAAGCATGTTGCTCAAGCCAAGTCGCCAGTGAGAGTGGCGAGAACTTGCCACACCAAACTCGCCAGCTCCATTGGCGGTATCCACACCGAATTCGCCAGCTCCATTAACGGTATCAAGTCATGAGTCAAGGGCTTGTGTATCTTGCCATTCATGTTGGCGATACACTTGCATGGCTACGTAAAAAAGAGACCCAACTTGAAAATAGTTTTGTAACAGACCTATTTTGGAAATTAGTTTGTAAAACTAACCCAATTAGGTTAAAATGCCATCACTATTCACAACCTAACCACATTAGTTTCAATTGGACAGAAAG
Source organism: Glycine soja (assembly GCF_004193775.1). Taxonomy (NCBI): domain Eukaryota; kingdom Viridiplantae; phylum Streptophyta; class Magnoliopsida; order Fabales; family Fabaceae; genus Glycine; species Glycine soja. Next base: position 9,287,942 of record NC_041017.1, read on the forward strand.
TTAATCTTTTCCATCAAATACTCTTTCATATACACAAACAACCAAACCTCTAATCACATTTAGGTGATATACCATACCATATTTGTACACCTCAAAAATAAATTCAAGTGTTGTTCTGTGTACAACACTCACACTCTTATTAAAATATTGGTACTCACGGCAACTTTTTATTTCATCCAATAATTATATTCCGTGATATAGATGTCCAATTAGTTGCATGGATGATAGATAGCGACGACTATAAAATCTTGTTCACCAATTAAAAAAAACACATGATCCAAAATCTTATTTTACTCAACTAGGATTCCGTTGAGTAAATAAAAAATTAAGGCATGGCATAAATAACAAAATCTTAACAGTTTTCCAATATAGAAGATGACAATTTTGTTAATATTATAATTCAATATTGATTTAACAATTTTATTAACAGTACGAAAAACTTGTGCCTCTGCTAATAAATTCGTGAACAGTTTTCAAATATAGAAGATGACAATTTTGTTAATATTATAATTCAATATTGATTTAACGATTTTATTAACAGTACGAAAAACTTGTGCCTCTGCTAATAAATTCGAGAATTAACAGTTTCATAATGCAGTGAATGTTTAAGAATGTACCAGGACTTTTAAGGGGGGAAACAAGAAAAAACATAAGAAAACCAGAACCCAACAGAATCACAACAAAAGACAAACAAGCAAGCAGTTTTCCCAATAAAATAACTGAAACAACTAGTTTTTGTTCACACTAATCACCGAATAGATAAAATGAAGAGTAGAATATATTGTCACAAATAGCGACAAACTACATAGTACATACTCAAAATGGTACAAAATTCAAGCAGGCAAAATACACTACCAAAACTATCATGAGGGTTAAACTTCACCATATCTGTGAGAGCAGCTGGCCTATGCAGTGGCAGCTTGTTTAGCAGCACTGGAAAGCTTGGATCTCCTCTTTGCCTAACTCTCACTACGGCGTTCCCTCTGCTCCTTCAATCTGGAGGCAAGAAGTTTCTGATACTCCGCTGCCTCTGATTTTGCCTTTGCGATTCTCTTCTTCTTATCAGCAATTCTTGCCCGCTTCCTTTGCAGTGTCAGTGGAGTGACGAGTCGCTGAATCTTTGGAGCTTTGCTTACCTTTTTCCCTGCAACCAAAAATCCATTACTGAGACTAGAATTCATAATATGAACCGATCCGATTTTAATTGGATATTGAAGAGGAAACATCACATATATTGATTAAAGCAACTCTTCAATTCAAATGGATTTTGGTTGTAATTCGAACTATCATAAATATCCATGTTTTTGCTTTTAAATTTGAAATGACAGGAGGTTGTTTCTTAACAACATCAGATAAACTGTTGCTTCCCAAGGAATGAAGTCTCAAGCAACATAATTATCATTTTTTTATGACAGTAATAACTTCTAATACACCCAAAGACAGAAGAAACATTCCCGAAAACACATTACATGTCCAGGTCTTTTCTGATGCATGGATACAAAAAACAAATCACTAATGCAAATGTATCCCAGACGAAAAAATAAATTACCTCTGAATGTTATCACTATCAAACTTTGGAACTAGATAAAAACTGGCTTATAGGCAAGATGATTATGACAATAAAACAAAAAGACCTAGACAGCTGAGTTATAGACAGGTTACAAAATATGAATGGGCTACACTAAACTTCTACTCATTTTCTCATTATAAAATATCCACCTCCCCCTTATCTATTTGATGGCAGGTTGGGTACATCAAATGACAAAACCAAAAGGCAAATATACTAGCACAATGAAACTTTACCAGCTTTTGTTGTGAAGGTTCGACGGTATGTGTTGACATACTTCCTCACATCATCTTCCTTAGACAGGTTGAACAACTTACGGATTTTGGATGCTCTCTTTGGACCCCTCATTCTTGGCTTTTCAACATCAGTCAGTCCTGGTAAATCACTTTCGCCCTTCTTCACAATTACCAGGTTCAGAACAGAGAGATCTGGGCTGACAATGCACCCGCGAACAGATTTCCTCCTTCGCTCTTCGTTGCGCCTTCCGTATCCACGGAAGCAAGGAGTTCCTGTTAACACAATCAATGCAAAGAGAATTAAAAATATCCCTCAAGACCATCTTCAAAAGGAATAAAGTCATAGCATAAAGAGACATGCATCTGCCATAAAAAGTCACATATATCATATCATTTAAAAGAATTAAGCAACAAGTTCTTAAACAAAGGCAGTGCAAATATTATGGATGACAACTAGAAAATTTACATAGCCACTTCTAATGCACAAAAAGAGGGTTGAACAAATGCTGCAGATGATGACACATTATAATATGTTAAATGATCACAAATTAAAAAATTGAAGCTTCATTACAGTTCTACCTCTGTGGAGCAAAAGATGAACACAGCCAGGTGTTAGCACTCCCTGCTTCATTGGAAATCCTTGTTTGTCACAACCACCAGTGATTTTGAAGACATATCCTTTAAATTCCTATTAGTAGCATAATTTTAAAGTTGACAAGATCAATAATTATCAATGCTCCTCAAAAGATATTGAAACAAGTATTTGAAGGTTTTGATCTACAGAGCATACCTCACCCAGAGCATCTCCGTTGACCTCTTGTGAAATCCTCTTGTCCCAAAATGCCCGTCTGCAATTTCACATAACAGGAAAAATAAGTCACAGCCTAATAATTACCGCATGAAACAGAAACAACGAGGTTGTATAACAGAAAAATTAAACTCCTATAAATATCAAGTCTGCTTTCATTTTCATTTCAGCACTAAAGCTTGACTGGTACTTAAACCAACAAAAAATATAGCAGTTAGTCCAACGCTTCTCTTTGAAAGGTAATACAGGTAAGAGTTCAGGCGAGGGTAACATAGTGAAACCAATACGGTGAGCAGGATGCATGCTGCAGAAAGCAATTAGGGTGTTTCTAATAATCACAGTTGAGGATGAGGACAGTCAGAGTAAACTTGAGGTCCAAGGACAGGGATGCATGCATCAGCAATTCCTTTTCCTGATGTTCAATTCCCTTTTCAGATTTGGACAAAATGAAGATGCAGCTCCCTATGTGCTTTCAGTACTGTTCTCCAATTAGAATCAGAGTTTCACCTTAATAAACCTATACTGACTTTTAATGCAAACCTTTTATTAAAAAAATAACCAAAGTTAAACTCTAATACTAATTGGCTAACAGCAACAAGAGCACATAACGAACCACATCAAAGTGTGTGTTTGGAACCACAGTGGACCATGTTGAAAAAAACATGGTAGCCTTAAAGCTACTCTCTAGTGTGGTGGGAAATCATGGTGGGACACCATGGTTTTTGAGTCCTTACCTCCAATCCAAACACACTGTAAAAGTATACCCTTCCTTTTTTCTTTCTGTGTGTATCAAATTCATCAGCAGAAAGGAAACCCAGTTCAAGGATGTCCCATTAAACCCATTTCCGCTTCAACATTTTTCTTAAGTTTCTAAGATACAATCAATGCTGCGAATAGCTAGAAGAAAACTCATCACAAAACAGTTACATAAGCATTGATCGATAGAAAGCTACCCCAGCTAACTATCTACAGAAAACAACTCTTAACAAACTTGTAATTGAACATAACAACTTGCTAACTGAAATTACCATCCAAATGCAGCATTTAACATGAAGAAACACAACAATTGAAAAACCAAATTGAAGACAAAAAAAGTGGAGAAATTACAGCTTCTGATCATCATCGATCTCGAGCTTCTTCTGGCAGCCAGTGGTTGGATTTGCAATGTTGAACTACACAAAATAAAATTGCAGAAATTGAGAACCCAACAAAACAAGAATTAATCGAAGCGATACGATAAAAAGAAAAATTACGGTTTGGGAATGAAACCTTCATGGTGTAGTCTCTTCCAAAGAGAAGAACGAAGGAACGAACGATGCCTCTATTGAGAGCTTCAACAATTGGAACGTGAGCTAGAAATGAACTAGGGTTTTACCCTGCTTTGCGTGGATTTTGGGCCCCAGAAATGGGCTTCACGATCCCAAATCAGTTTTCTAAAGGAAATTAAGAGTATTGCTAGATGCACCACTATATTGCTTGTGCATCCAGCAATAAATGGGTATTCCGAAAATACCCCTACCTGCTTTCTTCTTCCTTAAGTTTATTTTTTTACTGGGACACATTCATTCATTCATTTTCTTGGTTTCTTCTGGTTTTTTCATTGTCGTGAGAGAGGTGCATTATGTCGCTTCGGTTGAGGTGAAAATGTTACAGAGGTATATCGGTAAGTGGTGGTTGGTTTGCTTGTGAACGGAGGTACATCACCTTACTTTTTATTTATTTTCTGCATAAAATATGAATTAAAGAATCTATAAGTTATATAAAACTTAAGGATTCATTAATTCGTAAGTTTTATAACAAATCCGTCATGACGGATTAACCAATCAATATAAATTATACGGATTATTCAATCTGTATAACGCATATGGATTGGTTAATCTGTATGACAAATTGGTTAGTCTGTATGAGTTATACAGATTTATAATATTATTTATAATTAAAAGAAATATATTTTTTTAATTTTATTAAATTATAAATATATTAATATGATTGTTATAAAAAAATTAATGTGTAAGAAAAAATTATTTGTTTACTTGAAATGTAATTAGTATTATTATTTTAAATATTTTCAAATAAGTGTACTTTGAAAGTTAATTTGTTAGTATTTGTTTTTACATTTTGGAAATGATATTAATTGTAAAATAATTTACACTTATAATTTTTGTATAATTTATTTGAGTTGTTGTGGTCTAAAATTGATTATTTTTTGTGATTATAATTTCATGAATTAGAATTAAGTTAAATAGTATAATTTATTTTAGTACATATGGTTAGGTTATAATTTTTTATGTATTATATGGTTATCAATTTTAAGTAGAAAAATTTTATGTTATTGGTTTTTAATATATAGGGTTATCAATTTTAATGTTTTATAATATTATATCCAGTAAAAAATTATCTAGGGTTTTGTGTGATAGTATATGTATGGTGCGATTAGGGTTTGTTTGTTTGTGATTGAAATTTTTGAATGTCTTATTAAGATGGATGAATATCAATGGATGTGTGACAGTATAATTTCTAAAGAAGTTAATATGAATGAACAAAATGAAGACGAAGCTAGTGTGAATGAAGAATATGTTGATTGTTCTTATGCGTTCAATACTTCGTAGGTATTAATATGATTTATTGTTATTAAAGTAATTAAATGAATGTCCCTTTGAAGACTAAACTTGTGTGGATTGTATTGTAGGTGTTTCCTACCCAAGATGATGTTCTGCATTGGGTTCAATTTGTTGCTTATGAAATTGGATTTGTGGCGGTAATGACACAAACACTGGTATAAGAGGAAAGACTTCATTTGTCTTAAGTGGATGTGAAAGGAGTGGTCAATATAGGTCTAGGAAGAAAAATTTTGTTAGAAGAGATACTGATAGTAGGAAATGTAGGTGTCCCTTTAAGTTTCGTGGGAAACCCTCGGTTGGAGGCCAATGATGGATTATGTGAGTCACAATCATGAAATGGCAAAGTTATTAGTTGGACATCCATACGCTAGTCAATTGACTAAGGATGAAAAGATAAGTATTGTTGATATGACCAAGTCAATGGTGAAACCAAGAAATATTCTACTAACGCTAAAGGAGCACAATGTTAATCGTTATACAACAATCAAACAAATATACAATGCAAGAAGTGCATATCATTCTTCCATAAGAGGTAGTGATACTGAAATGCAACAACTAATGAAGCTTCTTAAATATGATCAGTATATTCATTGGCTTAGATTAAAGTAGAGGGTCGTGTACAGCTATTTTGGGGCATAAGGCAAAAATATTAAAGGGGTCTTTTTTTTGCAAGAATTTTAAAGAGATTTAATATATTAAATTTAAATTTCTTATTATTATATTTTTTTATTCTATATTTATCAAAAATTTAATATGTAAATATTTAGAATATTTTATTTTAGTATATAAAAAGACAAATTTAATTAATCTAGTTTAGTTTAAATTTGTTCAATAATAATTATATTTACAAGTTCTATTAATAACATTTTAGAAACGATGGATATTTTAAAAAAATATTTTAATATAATGTAATATTTTAACTATAGTATAATTTTTTAAGTATGAAATTTTGAAATATCTTTATTTTTAAAAATGAATCAAGAGTTTTTCAATTTATTCTCATCTAATTTTTTTAATTTTTAGAAATCAAATAAAAAATTGAACATGATTTCATATTTGAAAATGTATTTAAATTGACTTTCAATTAAACATGTACATTTAAATACAGAATGATTGATACAAATAGAATTTTTGTTAAATGTATGATCTTGACATCGACATTTGCACCAAATATTTTTTTTTCACATATATCAATTATAGATTCATTCATTAAATTTAAACTCTATATTAATTTCAATAATATATTTGTAGAGAGAAAAGAGGTAGGATGCAAAATAGATATAAAATAATTTGTTTAATTTTTTTAAATAAATAAGAAAATTATACTTAAATTATTTATAATAATACTTACATCTATATTTAATATTTGTGGTCTTATTAATAAAAATAATACCAAATAATATATCATACTATAACTTAAGTTATCATTTAATAATTAAAATTAATGGTAAATATTTTTTTGAAAAATGCATAAAAATATTGAGGTCCTAAAAAATTGGGGGCCTAAGGTCGTTGCCTTAGTGGCCTAGTGGCTTACACGACCCTGCATTAAAGGATAAAGATATTGTACGTGATATCTTTTGGTGTCATCCTGATGTCGTGAAGTTATGTAATACCTGTAATTTAGTATTTTTGATAGATAGTACCTACAAAACAAATAGGTATAGGTTTTCGTTACTTGACTTTGTTGGTATGAGACTAACGGGGATGACAATCTCTGTTGCTTTTGTCTATTTGGAGGGAGGACATCTAAATAATGTGGTATGGGCTCTAGAACGATTTCAATGTCTTTTTCTAAAGCGTGATGTCCTCCCTGGAGTTATTGTTACCGGCAGAGACCTAACATTGATGAATGCAGTGAAAACTGTATTCTCCGAGTGTACCAACTTGTTGTGCAGGTTTCATATTGACAAGAATGTCAAGGAAATATGTAAATCCCTGGTTGGTCAAAAACATCTATGGGATTATGTGATGGATGCTTGGGAGAGTTTGGTTGATTGTCCTTCCAAGGATCAGTTTGATGATTGTCTTAAGAAGTTTGAAATTGTTTGTTTATCATAGTCAATGTTTGTTGACTATGTCAACCGAACATGGATAATTCCCCACAAAGAAAATTTTGTTAAAGCCTAGACGAATAAGGATGTACTTAGGAAACACAACAACAAACAGATATGAAAATTGTCATTTTTTTATTAGGAAAAATTTGTTAAAGCCTGGATGAATAAGGATGCACTTAGGAAACAGAACAATAAACAGGTATGAAATTTGTCATTTTTTATTAGGGTTTAGTATAAAAAATACTAGTATTTGTTTATTGTTTTTTGTGTATTTCATATGTAGGGTTGAGTATGCTCATTGAGCTTTAAAAAGACTATTACATAATAGCCTTAGAGACCTATGTAGTGTTTGGGAAGCCATGAACAACATGATCACGCTGCGACACATTGAAATTAAGGCATCTTTTGAGACAAGTACACATGTGGTTGGACATGTTTTTAAAGTTACCTTATACAAGAGACTACTTGGCATGATATCAAGGTATGATTTAAATCAGATTGCTGTTGAGTTTGAGCGTATACATTATGCTGACAAAAACCCTTCTTGTTGTGGATGTGTCATGAGAACTACTCACGGTCTTTCATGTGCATGTGAGCTATCCAAATATATTGTTGGTACCATACCACTTGAGACAATCCATATGCTTTGGTGAAGGCTAAGTTTTTTAAACCAAGGGTTATCTGAGCCCCAAGTGACCATAATCGAAGAGATGGAAACCATATCCAAGCGATTTGAATAGCTTGATGTTTGTGGCAAAGTTATTCTAAAGATTAAACTCTGGGAAATTATCTACCCTGATCTAAACTCTATGTGTCCTCCTCTATAAAAGGTCAACATCTAAGATAAACAAAGTGTGATCCGCCTTACTGGGAGTATATTGATGCTTTACATTCTTCAATCAAACTTAGTGCATCATCATCTGACCAAGCAATTCCAAGAAAGACTATGCTGATGTGGATCAATTTCATTTGTGTATTCATGATTTCATTCAAAACATTGTCAATGTCAAAGCTAATGATAATTGTGGACATCGTACAATTATTGTCTTATTAGGTATGGGTGAAGATTCATGGTCTTTAGTGTGCAACCATTTGCTTAAAGAATTTGCCAAATGGTTTGATGAGTATATCAACCTCTTTGGTGGCATAGACATATTTGAGGAATTAAAGCGGTCCCTATTTGTTGATGGATTATCCATGGTATGTAATTTATGTTATTTTTATTTATTTGAAATTTAGTTTAAATAAATGTAATCATAATTGTAACATACAAGTTATCATTGATAAGTGGATGAATATAACCGACATGGGATATGTCATTGCATCAAGGTATAATGTCATCCTTGTTTTTCTGTCTCTCCAACAAAGCATGATGTTTTTTCCTCTTAGAAGTCAACCACCAACAGATTCTTTTATGCATCACTTAATATGTATCAGTCATGTGTATGACAATCCTTTTTTTCAGGTAAATGCATCATAATCCTGTTTTTCAATTTATGAAATTAATTATGTTATAATAATTTAAAATTATTTGTGCCTATGTGACAATTTTTTTTAAGAGATTGTTGTCCCTTACCGCCTCTAGCTTTGTTATGGTCTAGACATTGTCATCCTCAGACAAAACAGTGACCAACTCCATATATTAGTAGAATGCGGCAATACAAAAATTTGATGATGTTGAAAACATACTATGTTGATTTAAGTGAAGAGTGAAGATTTAGCTACTTATGTAATTGTCATGTACTACAATAATATACAACTAAATTAGAAATTCATATAATTATGTATTATACTTTACATTCAAACAGTTTAAGGTTACTATAATACCTAGGGTTTAGTGTTACGCGCGTTATTAGGGTTAACTGTCACATGAAAACCAATGTTTGGTGGTATGCCACCAATTAGGGTTGAGTGATACATAAAAAAGAGGGGTTTTACTAACTAGGGTTTAGTGTTACGTCACCAGTTACAGTTTAGGGTTAATTTGAAACTTATTAAAAAATTTGTTACGTGTGGAATAGGGTTTATGGTTTAATTCACGACCTATGATAGAAGCAGTTCGATAGTAATATAAAAAAGATTTCAAATAAAATTGGTAAAATAAAAATGTTGTCAAATAAAATAAATTGATAAACATTGTCTACACATTTCCTAAAAAATTGTAAATGTCTTCATGCGTCTTCCATGTGTCGCCTTCCTTGCGACCGCTCATATACATTGTGATCTGCAATCACACCTCTAGTAATCCTTAGGCAGTTCCATGACATTGTATGTTTGTGTGCCTTCAGTCACTATCCTTAGGTTGAGCAACCGTTACAACCTTTCATCTATTGCTTGGCACGCCTCCTATGATATTCACAACAACATATAAGGTTTATACATATTTCATGTTTAAATAAAATGAAATTCATAGTAAGATGAATATATATGTTACCACTACATGTCGAGACTGCTCCACACGAGAAGGTGCATGTGTAGGTGCTTCCAAAATAATTGATGCCGCCATTGGGTACTGAGGAATATCTTGTTCCACATATGTGTCATCTAGCACGATAGGTGGATGTTTGACTGGACAAGTGAATTTACAGAGATAATGGAAAATGTCAAATGGATTGCTTGAGTACTAGACATAGGCATGTGAAGTGATCAAATCAGTATAAATCGAGTTTGCATTTCTCTCATCCATTATCTCATTTATGTTATTGCAATCAATTTTGTCTTGCATGTTTAAAGAACATTATTAAATTGATTGTCGCTTCTTGTTCTGCATTTTAAGCCTATCATTTTGAAGGGGGTTAAAAGTTTGTTAGTGGGAAATTTTGAAACTTAATTCACCCCCTCTTCTTAAGTTATTGAGGTCATTTGTCTAACATTTAAAAATAGTGATTTGGAAGACAAATGCTCATACATAATGCAGTGCAATATTTTGGTTGCCTAGAATTTCATAAAGTTCCTCAACTCGAACCAATCATGTGTTATTAGTCGCTTCTCCAAGTCATCATTTTAGGTTACTATATGTTTGTTATTCTTTGCGTCAATCAAAATCCAACTTTGCTGAAGCTCAACAAAAAACTTTATAACAAAAGAATTTGTAACACATCAAAGGGCTTTGACCAAAAATGCATGCAAAAGATCAATATTCACAACTAAATTTTTAAAAGTGTATAAAATTAGCATGTATAAGCAAACTTGTGTAAATGTTTTACTTGATGTTCCACATGAATAATTCTAATAATCCCTTTCCCTTCCATTGTCATGATGTTGTTCTACCGATCCTTGATGGCATGTACAGGTTTTGAGCCCAAATCGTGGAGAAAAAGCATTTTGGTAGAGTGAAGGAAACTAAAAAGAAGTAATTTGGCTTCTACAATGTTGAACCCTTACGAAAGACACCATATAAAGCTGCTATGAAGTGACATTAGGTAGACCTAACGAAAGTTGGAGAGACAAATAGTCTTGGTTCGATTATTGTTATTATTTAGGATTAGGATTAGTAAATTATAGTATTTAATATTGTAAGTCTCTTAAGTTATCCCAACTTAAATAGTGGTTCATTACATACAAAAGTCTTTTAAGTTATACCCTAGTATGTTATCCTTTTTTGTTTGTATAAATAAAGTCAGTTATTTAATAAAATGGTTGATGAAACTAAATTTTTGGATATTAAAATTTGTGGTTTAGGTTCAACTCATTATGTTTTCAACTTTTTAAATTTATAGTTGAAAGATAAATGATTTTTAGAAATGGTCCCAAAATATCGAGTCTACATATAACGATAGTAAGCTCTATTTTTACTGAAATACTCATTAACACTACCTTAATAGTATGAGATGACATTAAAGTAGAAGCATACATAAAGATAAAATTGTTTAGCATCATTAAAACTTATATAAACTTGGTCAATTATTCAAAACATCCAAAAAGAAAACTATAAACTAAGTTTACCACCAAAATGGAAGTGTTAAAACCTATCATGTCTACCAATTTTAGGCTTTTTCAATCTTGATGTTTTTCCTTAGGTACTTTAATGGCATCTTAGGTTCTACCTTTTCCTTTTTTGTTAAGTTTCTCTTTGTTGTTTTAGTCCTACCTAATTGACACTAAAAGATAAAACAATTATACATTTTATAATTAACTTTCAAAACATAAAAGTTCCTTACATCCTTTGATGGAGATGGTTGTTGTGCACACTAATTTGTGAATCAAAATACTAATTTGGGTCTTCAGTAAAAATTCTTGTCACATCTATCATTTCATTGAATGAATTCTTAGCATGAGATGAATCTTTTGCTTGACAGTTCTAAGGAGTTAATTCTTCTAACTCCTTTAGTTTGTCAAATTTGACTATGCTATTACTTTGAGAGTCATTTTCTATTGTAGAATAAAAAAATTCATTAATAAATGCTATGAAAATGAATGAAATGAGTAATTAGATAATGTATCAAAACAAACTACTTTTAACTATTCAATTTTGACTAATCTTTATGTATTACTTGCCAAGTGGACTAGAAGAATCACTAATCAGTGCTCCACTTAAAAGAGTAAACTCCTTGTAGATTGAATTATCATTCATTTCCTTATTAGAAATGAAAATGTTAGGTAGTGAATTTCGCAATTTTGTTGTCCTAGTTAAAAAGGTAATACTTACAATCTTCTTTAATTTCTAAGTCATTTCCACCTCAGTGTAACCTTTCTTAACTTTGAATGATTGATCAAAGCTTTTGTGGACAACATTCTTGTTATCCACTTTGAAAATGAAACTTTTGTCCTTCAAATCAAAGATATCCTTAGGTAGCATGCCAGGTAAAGCACTCGACTAAAAAAATACAAAAAATCAATAGTAAATGATTTCAAAAATAAGCTTTTAAATAAAATTTATACAATATATACACACACACACACACACACACACACACACACATATTAACCCTTTCTTGCTTGTTACACATATCTAAGCATGCAAACTCCAACAAATTCTTAGCCTCAGTCTCAAATATTACAAACGTTGTAGAATCATTGTTATCGATCACACACAACTTGATACGACATCTATCTAAAAATGGAGAACTCAATTTCAAAATCAACACCAATAATTCAAGATCATTAATTACATTTGGCAAATAAAAATATCATTTTATTTATAATGAATATACTTATTACCTAGGACCAACCTTCCTAACATGCCTATTACACTTATCACAAAACCATATTTTTTTTCTTTAGGATACACTACCTTATTATTTTTTACACAAGAAATATAAAACCAATCTTCATCTTCTATGATGTGCTTGTCAAATTAATATACTAGAAAATCATAATCTGTATGGTATAAAACAATGTATTTTAAATTAAGCACTTTGTAAATAGCCTTATGTAGAAAACTAAAGGCAATGAGCTTACCTCCTTGCAATACTTTAATTGGGCTAGTGTTTTTTTTACATGTTGTGTCTGAAAAATTGACTACAACACTTTCCCTAGTTCTAGAAGTCAAATGGCTCAATGGCTAGTATGGAGATTCCATAATCTCATCCATCTTTATCTGAATAACACAAACAATTGACAATAATGTCATTAATGTATGGAAACTCTTGGTTAATTGTTAATGAATTTCCTAAAATGGTACAATGGTAATTATAAAACACTATATTTCTTCTTCTTAAATTGAACAACCTCCTCACTATCTGGATTATACAAAACCCTTGCACAACTATAGCAATTTTGAACATTATATGTATTTTCATGCAAACACAAATGCTAATTAATGGTTTTTTTTTCTAACAATTTAGAAACAACAAAGTATTTTTTGTTAAAAACATTGTAGGTATCGGCTTCATACTCTTAAACATTTTCACTTTTGGAAACTAAACAAAAATAATTGCATTAATTGGATCTCTAGCAACTAGAAATGAGTTAAGTTGAGCAACATAATTCCCAAACTGAGTGAACTCCAACTTAAACCTATGTGAAACAACTATCTAGTAAAATGCAAAAAAAAAAAGAGGTCTTATGTAGTTAAATATGTTAGGTCAACTTGAGGACTACAAAATCTATGAGAGTAAAATTCCCATATTTTGTGATAACAAATTTGTCATTAGTTATTCTACAGCAAAACATATAGAAATTGAACATCATTTTATAAGAGACCACGTTCAAAATGAGAAAATGAATCTACAGTTTGTACCCACTAATGATCAACTTGCTGACATTTTAACAAAATCCCTTACTCAAGAAAGGTTGATTTTGTAAGAAATCAACTTGGAATGGTTTTTATGGATGAATGATTTAACATCTATATGTCATCCCCTGTTAACATCTAGATGAATGGTTTTTATTGATGAATGAGAATATGGATCTACATTTGATCTTTCATTATCCATTCTTTGCTAAGAAAAAGTTACTCTGTACTTAAGTTTTATTGTTTATCCATTTGTTGAGTGTTATTGAATCATTGTATTCATTCAAACTTTCATTTCTGAAAGTCAAGAGTGACTTAGTGTTAAACATTACTTGGGTGTTCTTATATTTAGAGGGAGTCTAAGAAGGACCAAAAGTGACTAGAAGAATACTTGTATAGTTAGGAGTGGCTGAACAAAATACTTGTTTTGTAATCAAGATTTTGATTAGTGAGACCCTTTACAATTGCATGAAGGAGAACTGGATGTAACTTTGTTTAAGTGAATCAGTATAAACCAAGTGTTTCTACATCTCTCTTTAGCGGTTTTAAAGTATTCTCGTAGCTTTCTTTATCATTTCTTTTTGAGTGATTATTAGAAAACCTTTTTGAATACTTTGCTTTGCATATTTATGGGATTATCTTTAATTAACACGCTATTTAACCCCTCTTCTAGTGTGATTGTTGTTATTTTAAAATAATGTGTGCATAATACTATGTACAGTCCAACTTATGTAAAAAGTGAAATTATGAAAGTAATACCTATTAGTTTCCATATGTATAACCTTCATTATACTTTTTTTGCCATTTTTATCCAGGCCTTTCTTAGTTCCAACAGTAGAAAGCAATACCATGATGTGAGTCAAATTAAACATGATGGCCACAATTATACAAAACTAACTACAAAATGAGACAGTGAAATATAAAATGATAAGATTATTAAGAAAGTCATACTTACCCACTAAATAGTCAGTGTCAAAACCATCTTTAACAATATCAAAAATTGGCACAACATGACTATATGAATTAGTAGACACTTTGTCATTTGACACCAGCAAAATTTTACTCCCAAATTGGAAAGTCAACTTATAAACATGTCGAGAGGTTATGTATTCTCCAATGTTTTCAGCAATGTGCATATAATTAAAGGAGTATACAGAACCCTCTTTAATTTGGTTTTGAAACTTATACACCAAAGACTTCTTTACATAAGCATGCATTCAATCTCCCTACAAATAAGAAACTTGTTTGGTTAAAAGGCCGATGAAAGTTGTAATTGTTGCAAACACATTAAAGTGTTCATCTTACTGTGATAAACACTACGTACCTTGCTATCCAGGAGTACCAATTCCAAAGACAATGCAATTTTTTCTTGGCTAAGTTAGATGTAACACCCCAAATTTTTGACCCAATAAGTAGATACATAAGTGTTTTGGTTAGGATTTAATTGAACTTTAATCGCATGTGGGTTGAATAATTAAATATAGTCAATGATTAAATGAATTGTCTATAGTATTTTATTTAATTATTTTATTCGTGGAGTTGTCTGTATTTAAATTTAAATTCTAATGTTGGTATGTAACTAATTTCCTAAATTCTCTCCTGATTAAATTATTTGTAAAGTTTTATTTAAATATTAATTTCAATGTGTTAATTAAATTTTTTACATGTTGATTTAATTTACTTGAGTCCTAAGTTTGTCTAATAATTTAGTACTCAGAAAAATGATCGGAAGATGCTTTGAATGAAATAGAAACCTAGTAAGTGAAGTCACTTTGAGAGTTGAAAACGACTAAGCTTTTTGCCTTGCGACTTGCCACTTTCTCTCTAGATAAGGTCAGGTGATCCCTTTATGTCTCATTCTCAACCCTAAACCAATAAATAATTTCCACAGATAAAATTTAAATTAACCAACTAGCATAGATTTATATTTTACTAGTTTCATAAAATTTAATTTAATTGCGCTACAATTACACAATGTAAATACTTAGCCCCTAAAACCCTCCTAAGCATGACACCTAACCTCTAACCCACCCTAACTTTGTGACACCTACCCCACCACCTCCCTTCTTAACCAACCCCAACACACCACATCACCCTAATCCCACTCACTACACACACACACACACTCACTCACATCACAACAGACACCACCCAAAACTCCTATCTCTCTCTCTCTCACACACACACACAACACCACTCAAAGGGGGAAAAGGAGTTGGAAAAATGAAAGAGTGGGAGTCCATGAGAGAGAAAGAATAAGAAAAAGAAAACAAGTTCTTTTGTCTATCATTATTAGAGCTTCGTGCATGCAAGCTTAGCCCTCACCATCTTCATCTCCTCTCTTAATTTTTTCTCATTGGGAACCAAGATTCAGATAAAGACGCTTCTTCCTTGTGAACTCAACCCCAAGGTTTCCTTTGAGAGGAAGTAGTCATGGCTGGACTTGTGCCTCCATTTACTTTACTTGCACAAGAATCAATTATGAAGAGAAAATGAATTTTTAGGAAAATCCTACATGTGAAATCTATTTGTATATCTTATGGCATTTATCTTTTTGTTGATTTTATTCTCTAAATTTTTTTGGGGGAAGTCCAATTACAAAGGAGACTGCCCAAATTTTATCAAGTTTTAAAACCAAGCCTTTCAAGGTATTTTCAAGATTTTTCCAAGAGAGCCAGTGGCTAAAATTATGATTTCTCTGGAACAACCTCCACTATCTCAAGTTTTTCTTAAAATCTGTCTATTGGTTTTTTGTGATTTTTGTATTGAATTAAACTAAACACAAAATGTAACAACTTCTCTATTGCAGCCTTTGTGATATAAGTCCATTTTGAGGCTCATCTGTGACATGCAAAATGGTTTTCCTATTGAGCATTTTGAGTCTGACAGCGTGTAGTTTTTCTCAATTCTATATTTTTGTGGTGATCACATTGAAAAGGTGTTTAACGATCATAAAACTAGAGATAAAAATATTTGTAACCATGTATATTAGAACAATTATAGAGGTTACATTCAAATTTTAAAAGCCATGCAAGATAGAGTAGTTGTTGGAATGACTTTTTTTTAAGTTTTAGGAAAAAAGGATAGAAAGAAAAATATAATGGGAATGGCACAAAACAAGTTTTGGTTCAATTTTTACCTTTTTGAAAAAATATATTTGTGTTAGATTTAAACTGGAAAAAGTACCATCCATTTTGGATTTGGAAAGTGGGAGAAAATTGTACATCTTTGAAATGTATCAAGACTAGTAACAACATTGTCTTGTTGCCTTGTGGAATTTCTAGGTATTTTTGTAAATTTTTTCTAATGCATTGGGATACCTTGTTAGAAAACCGAGAAAATTATATTCAAGTGCATGTAAAAATTTTATGTTTATAAAATTGTTAGCTAATTTTAAGTGTGCTCTATTTCTGTTCTAGTTTCAATGACTTACAGTTTTGGTGACTTGTGCTTTGTTTGTGATAAATTGTTTATTTTGGTTAGGTGTGATTTGTTGTGATTATTTGTTGATATATGCTTTTATGCTCTGTATGAAATGATTGGAAGACATAAGAAGTGTAAATTTGGGGAAATTATTATTGTTGTGTGTGCTATTTTAATTGGAGAGCAAGAGGTATGACCTTGGGCACTGGAATGCATGCGACTATTGTGTGTGACCTGGTTGATTTACAACCATGGTCGAAAATTAAATTGCTTTCTAGATGGCATTGTGTGGTAGTTACAAGGACCCAAAACATGAGTCCTAATGTTGAATAGAACTATATTCTAGTAGGCATTGTATGCCTTGAAAGATGTGCATTGTTGTGTGATAAGTCCATAGTGATTCAAGCACGAGGACCAGTGTGACTAGAATCCTTTTCTAGTGAGAATAATGCGCTTGAGAGATGTGCAAGCAAGTGTAAATACGTGGTGGACCGGAAAATGTGCAGCTTGAAGAGAGTCGTGTGAGGCATTTCATCTGTGTCAATGATTGATGAAAGCAAAGGTTGAATGGAAATGCACCTAGAGTGATGAACAATATATAGGTCCTCAAAACTATATGATTATGGAGCAAGTTCATGCACCAATTTGTCATTGTGTAGTACCAAAAGCAGTGGAACCCCATTGTGAAAGAAAGATTGCTCTGAATATGGAGGTTCACTTAGGAAACCATCCTTGTTGTTGTAGGATAACCATAGCTAGTACCTGGGAAATTATTGTAGGACATGAATTGTCCTTAGGGGTGAGATCTCGAGTTGTGATTGACGTCACCAAGCCACCTCGGTAACCCTAACTGGCTATGATCAATTTTCAGTTGGTGGAGTCTGCCATTGTATCATGGTAAAAGGTGTACTCCCAATAGTCATCCAAAATCTTTATGTGTAAGACCACCAAGTTCTGGGAGTTCTAGTGCCAGTTGACTAGTAAGAAATACATGTTGAGATAGTAAAAGAAACACTTTAGTATGTGAATGAGATCTGGTAGATAACCACATCGTCGTGGTTGTTAGTTTGTGTGTGACTTGTTAAAAAAGTCTTTATGTGTTTGGTTGATGAAGTAGGAAGACTCACCCTTACGTTTTCTTTTTAGGGTCAAATGGCAACACAAATTGAGATCATGGAGATATTGACTTCTTCACCTTCGACATCCTTGTTTTCACTACATTGAGTTGATGTTCAATTGACGTGTAAGATTGGGTTTAGAGATGACTACTTTGAGTCTAGGATCAACATGTTTTTTAGACCATAAATATCTTTTGATTACATTTTTTTATTCATTTTTGAATGTAAGGTTTTAGGTAAGATGATATTACACGTTCCTTTGCGCAAATTTAAATAATATGTTTTAGTTACTACGTGGTATCAACTTAGAAACCAACTAATAAAAAGTCTTAAAAATTTATCTAAAAATCCAATCTACCTTTTCTTAATTTATAGTTTTCGAGCAATTAAAATGAGAGTAACACATTTTATTAATTAAACTAAGTTTAAAAATATTGGTTATATGTAAATCCGAATTGAGCGTGTTACATCAGAAACCCCTTATAGATGAACTACCATTGCAACCACATTCCAAGTATCTTTCTTAGGATTAATTTCAACAATAGAAACAATTTTGCAAGCCATTATGAATAGGTTGCAACAAAACAATCACTACTCATTAGATTCATTTCTCATTGACTCTGAAGTTAGAATGTGAGAAGTAATTTATGGTGCCCAACTCCTTTTATGCACGCCCTCACTAATATATGGCACTTGAATTTTAAATTTCAAATTTGAAACTCCAAATTTTGACCTCCAATTCTACTAATCATCTAAAACAGGTCCATAACTTAAGTAGGAAAAAATGCTTAAGAGTTTCTCAGATGGTTGTATGAATGCTACTTCTTGCCCAAAAGGAAAGTCCCACTCAAAATTTGAATGTCATTTTCCATGTGGAGGCTTATAGGGAGTAGAGACCCATCACACAAGTTTCATGTTTTTAGCAAAAAAGTTGCTTTTGACCTGGGAGAGTCTCTGTATTGCTTTTTTTGTTCCTTGTCGTTGTGACCAGAGAGAACTCGATTGACATGTATTGTAAGAAAGCATTGGGTTTAGCTGGGTAGTGAAGCCACATGGGGTTGGACCTGTTGTGTGAGAAAGCCCAAGACTTGAGGTGGCCCAAGTTCATTTAAGCAACGTTCACCAAATAAGGTATGCTTTTGAAAGGGTTCATTTTGTAGAGTGTGCTAAGAGACAAACATGTGTAAAAATGAACCCCAAAATTGAGTCTTAGGTGTTAATAAATAAAGATTAATTTAAGTGTAACACAACTATGATATAGACATGGACAAATAATATGAAGAACACATTACTACAAGCACATGTTTATATCTATTAACAAATATATTATAAAGATTGTATTTCAAGAGATGCATATTAGCATACATTTTTCAATTTATTATATTTGATGATAAATATGAAAACATGTAGTTTATTATATATATATATATATATATATATATATATATATTGTTTTTTTTTTTATTTTAGATTGTTTCTTTTCAAGTAGTAACATTGTTGAAGCAAAACCCTTTAGGAGAGAAATGTCTTAATGACAACGAACTTTTAAGAAGTAGACTTTAGGTCTGTTAGACTTTTCTTACTAATAGTTTTGCCTTTTCTTACTAATGGTTTTGCCTGGAAGCACTTTACATAGGACTTATCAAGAAGCATGGAGAAAAGGTGTGAAACATTAGCCTATGACCTTGGTTTCCCAAATCTAAAGCTTGTCCAACTTCAAGAGCAAGCAACCAAAGCAAAAGGACAATCATGAGTTTTATGTCAAAGTGTAGATATAAGAAGTTGAATATGAATGGAAGCATGATTCTCAAGGTAGTTTAAATCAAGGGGTAGACATATGAAGTTACACATAACATAAAGATCATCAGAAGATGCATTGTTGAAGACAACAGTGAAGACATACGTGTCTACACACATAGTCGAGAAGCACACATCAAGACTTGTAAAGATCTGTGCCATGTATCAACATACTGATGCACTATCTTGATGAAGCTCTCTTGACCACAATGTGCTAGTGTGTGGGTCAAGTAGCAATTACTACTGAGGGTTTGAAGCTTGGATAGACTTTTCGAAAGAATACTTGGGTAGATAGATCATAAGGGCTTAGAAAATACTGGTGTGAAGCTTGAAAAGGTTTTTTGAAAGAATAATTAGGGGAGCATGTTGAGGCTTAAAGAATACTAAGGTGTATGAGCTTGTGGAGGCTTCAAAAAAGAAAGAATACCATAGTTGATGCTTGTGTTAGAAAGGCTAAAGATCCAGGGATTGTATGTATCTACGTGGAGTGAACCAAGATAATTCTTATCGTGCTTTATCCTCATTAGTGCTTTTGATTTGTGTGTTTCTAAATTATTACCTTGAGCAACTCCATTTTTAATGTTATATCTTTGATTTAAGATCTTGTTCAAACTATTTTATGTGATCAAAAGTAAACACCTACTCATTGCTTTGAACTAACAAAAACAAATTTCTACCTACTTGAATAAGATATTTTATGGGTAGCTTCTCAAGAGAATATGACAATATCTTTGTTATGTTTTTTATTATAAAATTATTTTATACAAAGACCATCAAATATTAAAAAACAATGTCCGACATTTCTTAAATAATAGTAGAAACTAAAATAAAAATTTGTCTATATGAGATAGACTTATATAAAAATTTATAATTTTTTGAAGAAATTAAGTATATTTGTGAAAACTGTTTTCCTTTCCATTTCAGCTTTTAACCCACTTAATTGTTTATAGAAAAAAATAAGATGTTTGGGAATCCTAATTTAAATTTGAAAAAAAATTCTGAAAAAAACTATTTTTATAATCTATAACTATATATAAAGGAAATAAAATATACATATTTTATTCCTATATAACTATGTTTATAAGTTATCATTTTTTTTATAATTATCTTTACAAATCATTCGGTATCTCCTATTATCTTTCTTTATGTAAAAAAAAAAAAACATAAAAGTAAAGTTATGCATAAAATGTCTATTTTTCACTAGTTGATTATTACATTAATCGATTATTCATATAATCAAATATTAAACAACATTAATTGATTTAGATATAATCAAATATTAAACATAGAATGGTTTGCTTCTAAAAATCATAGTACAATTTTTCTTCTTCTTTACTTCAACTTAATTTCAAACTTGTCTCCCCTCTCCCCAAACACCAAACACCAAACATGACATAAAAAGTTAAGGTCAAAATGGTTTCTGATTTAAACTCTTCCCATTTATCCAGCGTAATCCATGACTGCAATTTCTCTGTATACAAAATTCAAAATACCGGAGGGAAGAAAGAAAGCTCGAATATAAAAAAAAG
The DNA here is from genome assembly GCF_004193775.1 of Glycine soja. NCBI lineage: Eukaryota > Viridiplantae > Streptophyta > Magnoliopsida > Fabales > Fabaceae > Glycine > Glycine soja. The sequence goes on from NC_041017.1 coordinate 9,309,273, forward strand.
GAAGCCCTTAACTGAACTCAACTCAACATAACACTTTTTTTTCTCTGATCTCTTCGCTCTCTCCGATCTGCAATCTCTCTTCCATAATGAACCAAACCGTCGTCACCAACTTCGAAAAGCCAATAGGCTGTTACTCTCCATCGGTTCAAGTACCTCTCTTTCTCTACTCACTTTTCCGATATTTAATTGCTTTCATTTCAATTTTCGTACCTAATTTGACTTGAATTCACAGTGTTAGAAATAAGCATTGTTCAATCCACTACTTTACTAATTTTTTTCTGTGTTTGTGTGTGTGTTCTCTCTCAGTTTTGGTGATTCATTGCGAATTACCGTATAGGTTTTGGCTCTAGTTGTTTGATTTTGTTCTCTGGGAATGTGTTTATTGCTTGAATTGGTTGTGTATTTCTTGTTGTTAATTGCGGTAATTGGCTTTTGCTGCATACAATTTTGTCCTAATGTGAGGGAAAAGTTAAACCAAACAAATAAATAACAAATTTCTAGTTTTTTTTAAAAAAAAATAAGAAATATGTGTCGCAGTGCTAGGAATTCAGAGAATTTTAGTTTTGTTTTGCCGAATGATGGAGTTTTGTCGATTATTCTTTTCTTTTCTATTTTTTTGGTGGTAATTAAGACTGCTAGAGAAGCTATTGGAAAAGAATTACCAAAGGTTTTGTTCTGCATTTGTGGCTTATTTAATGTTAGTCTGGATAAGTTTATTTTGTGTTCTTAAAAGCTTATGATGAAAATGATGAGTGAAAATTTGATTGAGAAGCTATTTTTATGTAGAAATTAAGCAAAGCCTGATTTGACTTGGTACAGTTCTAGAATTTGATTTTTAAGTGTTGATTTTTGTGTATGCATTTATGTGTATGATTATATGTGTTTGTGTATTCTGCTTTGTGATTGTTTCTGCTTTGAAGTACTGTTATTATCTGCATTCATTGTCAGCTTAGGGTTTCAAGCTTTAGAAGTTTCAGTCATTTGTTTGTTTTCTCCTGAAATGTAGGAGCTTATTGTTATTGACGATGTGCTCTCAAGCATGACTGGCATTGAAGGGCGTTACATCTTAATCAAAGCAGTTCGTGGAAAGAATGATGATATTGCTTTCCTGGTTGACCCATCTATGGATTTGGCCCTGCAGGTGAGATTTTTCATAATGTTTATGACTATATTTTGAGCTGCAATTATGAAACAGTATGACTTTAGATTATGAACTATGTAATGACATTGTTTTTTTTTTTGATAAGCAATGAATTTTATTAATAGTGAACATGCTTGCTTTGAGTACAAGGGGTTCCCATTACATAATTTCTTATCTGCATAATGTATAACCGCATTATGAATTCTAATTTTCATATATGCATTCTAGATTCACGTTGAATGATAGAATTTGTGTAACTGTGCCTGAGACAGTTTTTATGCTGCAGGAGTTGGCAAAACGGATATTCCCACTTTGCAAGAGCTTTCTGTTGATCAGCCAGTTTGTGGAGTCAAGGTCTCAGTTCCAGAGTGGCCTGGTTAATCATGCCTTTTCTGCTGCACTGAGGGCACTTCTTCTCGTAGGTTTTCCTGAATAGTGAGTCAGTTGGTCTTACATTCTGCATGAAATGGTTGTTTGTTTCTTTATGTATATGTATTCACTTTTGTATCTGGAAACAGCCAATTGAGCTATGTTTTGAATATTTATTGTATTGTGGTGTCTGTTTCTGTAAGGTCTGAGCATTTTCATCCAACATTTAGATTGAGGTGACCAGGAGATATAAGGTTGTCTTGGTGGTGAAGGGAGAAGGGGAGGGGGGTGAGGTCGTGGGTTCGAATCCCCTGCTAACAAAAACTAACAAACTAGCAATGAACATTTGCCTATAAAAAAATTAGATTGAGGTGTCAATAGGACACATTTAATCATTTATGTTTGAAATTCAACAAATGATTACAAAAAAAGGCGTCTCAATGCATGAGGCTCCCACTCCTAACTAGTGGAGTCTGGAAAGGGTAGATGTACTCAGCCTTATTCCTGCATGGGGCAAGGACATGAGGTTGCTTCCTAAATTTGAATCCTTGACCTTTAGGTCACAAGGCAACAACCTTAATGTTGAGATCCCACATCAACTAGATATATGACCAATGTAGTCCTTACCTTACAAGTTGGATTTTTGGGGTTGAGTTAAGCCCTAAGCCCAAAATCTAATATTATTAGAGCCTTTCCTGGATCTTTTTTGGGCAACCTGTATTTGTCTTCACCCTAAATGTCAATTCCTAGGCGTGAGGGGGTGCTGTTATTGAGCCACCTGCATTTGTCCACGCTCCAGATGTTTAGTTCTAGGCATGAGTGTGTGTGTTGAGACCTTACATCGACTAGACATATGACAATTTTAGTCCTTAATCCTTATAAGGCTTGGGTAGTCCTCACCTTATAAGCCGGTTTTGTGGGGTTGAGTTAGACCTTAAGCCAAATAATAAGACTTACCGTTGCACCAATGTATGCACCAAATTTTTGGGAGACGACATGATTCTCCTCACTGGGCTGTCGGATGAAAAGGTGCAGGAGATTATCACGACGGAGACCACCACCGGAAATACTCTCTTCTACTCCCTGGAGAAGTGGAGACCCGGATGTCGGGCTAAAAATCGGATTGTCTGGCTCCAGTTGTGGGGTTTTCCGATAGAGGCGTGGGAGCTGAAGCACCTTAAGACTGCTGTCTCCATCGTCGACGACGTCATCGAACCTGATGATGACACTGAAGATCGCCGCCGGCTTGATAGAGCTCGTTTGTTGATTCAAACTCCCCTCCCGCCGGCGATTCGGAAAGAGGTTAAGGTCTGTGTGGATGGCATCATGCATAACGTGTGGATGGTGGAGGAAGTAGGGGGTGAAGGCAGCTCGAATCCGAGAAGACCGTCCCTGTCCGACACTTGGTCGGAGGAGGTCACGTCGGAGGAAGGTGAACTGGAGGACGACGTAGATGAGGACGGTGACTCGCACTTCTCTTTTTCGCCGGAGTTGACGTCATGGAAGCCAATCCCAGGCTCGATCCACTGGTTAGACGACAAAACCAGTGGTCACGGCAGTGCCACCGCGCACCAGCTTACACCGCTGGGTATTAACCAACCTGATCATGCATGCACTGATGGACCAGAGGATATACCCAATAATCCTCAAAGCCCCAAATCAGCAAAGGTTGACTCTGTAACTAGAAGGGAAGAAAAGGCAGAGGGAAGTTGTTGCACAACAGGGGAAATATTGGTCAACGAGAAAGCTGCTTTTCAGGAGCATGAAGATGATATCGTGGGAATTAATTTGAATTGCGACGCAGGAGGCTCAGAGGCTCAGGTCACTTATGGGGAAATCTTGGGAGACATAAGGCATACTCATTTTCCTTCAACGTTGCTTTCCCCGCAGAACCAAAGTTGCATTGGGCCAAACTGCAGTTTGGGCCCAACTCGGGAACAATTTGAGAGCAAAAAGGATGGACCCCTACCTATAGTCCACATACCCAAAGTAAAATCAGATATGCACCCCAAAGTTTACGTTAGACAAAAATTTTCCAAAGCTAAAGCCCACATTCTGGAACCTGTCGAAGAGGAGCCACAGTTATTTAAAGGAGATAATGGAGTGGAAACCATGAGTATAACTCAAGACAAAGGCCCACAACAGAGCAAGACTGATCCAGGGAGGGGTATAAAAAGCAAAATTCAGTGTAATTCAGACGTGCTGGACGAAGCTCATCAGCAATGGAATCTCGGGACAATTCTAGGCCTTGAGGCTGCCACAGATCAATCTATTCATATCCAAAACTTTGCCAACATGGAAGTCCGTGATAGGGAGGAAGCAATGACGATGGGTAATAGAAAAACTGCTGATGAATATCCTCTCTTATAATATTAGAGGGATGGGTAGAGGCATCAAATGGGCCTCTATTAGGAACCTAGTGGGTAGGCATAAGGTTGATCTTCTCTGCTTGCAAGAGACAAAGAGGGAGCTATTTGATAGGGCCTCTTGCCAAGCTTTGTGGGGTGATTCAGACCTTGCCTGGGAGTGCCTGCCTGCTGTGAATGCTGCTGGGGGTCTGCTATGCGTTTGGAATAATTGTAATTTTCAGGTTGATCTTAGAGTGTCTGAAAAGGGTTTCATTATGCTGGGAGGGGTTTGGATTCCCGACATGCAAAGGATAATCGTGGTCAATATGTATGCTCCCTGTGATATTGTGGGTAAAAGGCAGCTATGGCAGGATTTGATCAGTAGGAAGTTGCAATCCCAAGACCCGTGCTGGTGTCTAGTTGGGGATTTTAATTGCATCAGGCACCCCTCAGAGAGAATGGGGAGCAATCGTGGTAATTCAGCGCTTTCTATTATATCTGAATTTAATGACTGGCTCGCTGCCATGGAGGTTGAGGATATTCCTTGTGCGGGCAAGCCCTTCACTTGGGTTAGGCCTAATGGGTCATGCAAAAGCAAACTGGACAGAGTTGTAGTCTTTGATGGATGGACTTCAAAATGGCCAGACAGCTCTCAACATAACCTCGAAAGGAATTATTCTGATCATTGCCCTATCATTATGAAATCTAAGAGTATTGATTGGGGCCCTAAACCTTTTAAGGTTTTTGACGGCTGGCTTAATAATAAGGATTATCACAAGGTGGTGAATGAATGCTGGATTCAGAATCAGCCCCTGGGGTGGGGGGGATTTGCTCTAAAATGTAAGCTTAAGATTCTCAAACAAAGGCTGAAGAGCTGGAGCAAAGACAATGTTGGTGACTTGTGTCTTAAGATCGATCAGCTTCAGAAGCAGATGAATGAGTTGGAGAATTCCCTGCCTCATCAACCTTCTGACCAGCAAGTCCTCCAGCTGAAGCAAATGCAAGCTGAGTTATGGGAAAAAGGTAATCTGCAGGAATCTTTTGTCAGGCAGAAATCTAGAAGTAAATGGATTAAGGAGGGGGATAACAACAGCTCCTATTTCCATAAAATCATCAACTTCAGTAGGAGGAGAAACACCTTGAAGGGCTTGATGTTGGAGGGTAATTGGGTAGAAAATCCTGAACTGGTCAAGGCTGAAGTTCTGCAGCACTTCCAGAACAGATTTTGTGAACCTCACCTAAACAGACCCAATTTGGATGAAGTTCACTTTAATGTTTTGTCTCCTACCCAGAGGGACATGTTGGTACAGCCTTTTCATGAAGAAGAGATTAAATGTGCTGTGTGGGATTGTGGAAGCGATAAAAGCCCGGGGCCGGACGGGTTTAACTTTAGATTTATCAAACACTTTTGGAAGGTGTTAAAACCTGATTTCTTAAGGTTTATCTCAGAATTCTATGTGAATGCCTCATTCCCCAAGGGCAGTAACTCTTCTTTCATTGCACTCATCCCTAAGCTAATGGATCCACAGTCTATTAGTGACTTTAGACCTATTTCCCTCATAGGTTGTGTCTACAAAATCATAGCTAAACTGCTAGCCAATAGGATGAGATCTGTCTTACCCCTCCTCATTGATGAAAGGCAGTCAGCCTTTGTAAAAGATAGACAGCTTCTTCATGGGGTTCTGGTTGCTAACGAGGTAGTGGAGGAGGCAAGGAGGTCCAACAGGCATTGTATGGTATTTAAAGTAGACTTTGAAAAGGCCTATGATTCTGTGTCATGGCCTTTCCTTTTCTATATGTTGAGAAGAATGGACTTTCATGAGAAATGGGTTAGCTGGATTAAGGGATGCATCACCTCAACCTCTGTGTCAATACTTGTCAATGGCAGCCCAACCCCTGAGTTTAAGCCCCAAAGAGGGTTGAGACATGGGGATCCTTTGGCCCCACTTCTATTTGATGTGGTTGCTGAAGGGCTGACAGGTCTCATGAGGGAAGCAATTAGCAAAAACTGCTTCCAAAGTTTTCTGGTGGGAGAAAAAAAGGAGCCTGTCAACATTCTCCAATATGCAGATGACACCATTTTTTTTGGAGAAGCCTCTATGGACAATGTCAAAACTGTGAAGACCATGCTAAGATGCTTTGAGATGGTTTCTGGTCTGCGCATAAACTTTGCCAAAAGTCAATTTGGAGCTATAGGGAAATCTGAGGACTGGTGCACATCTGCTGCTGCATGTTTAAACTGTGCTATGCTCAACTTTCCTTTCTGCTATTTAGGGATTCCAATTGGAGTCAACCCGAGAAGAGTGGAGGTGTGGGAACCAGTTATCAGAAAATTTGAAGCTAGACTCAGTAAATGGAAACAGAGAAGCATCTCTATGGCTGGCAGAATTACCCTAATAAATGCTGTCTTAACAGCACTGCCTATGTTTTACTTGTCTTTTTTCAGGGCCCCTACAGCAATGATCAATAGGTTAACTGCAATTCAAAGGAAATTTCTTTGGGGTGGTAGCTGTGAAGGAAAGAAGATAGCTTGGATACCTTGGAGTAAAGTGTGTGCTCCTAGAGCTAAGGGAGGCTTGGGAATTAAAGATATTAAGGCACTTAATAATGCTTTGCTAATTAAATGGAAATGGCTGATGTTTCACCCATCAGACCAGCTTTGGAGTAGGATTCTGTTTTCTAAGTATAATGGATGGAGAGGTTTGGACCAGCGACCATCAAAGAAATACTTCTCTCAACGATGGTCTGATTTAAGGATTGTTAATCAGCATCCGCTCATGGAGGATGTCTCCAAGCAGTTTTCTTGGAAGGTGGGTAGGGGAGATCAAGCTCTTTTTTGGGAAGACCCTTGGGCTGATGGCGGGGTACCGTTTAAAGACCAATTTCCACAACTATACCAAATATCTTCTCAAAGACTACACTCTGTAGAAGATATGGGGTACTTTGCTGAGCATGGGTGGGAATGGAAATTCTCTTGGAGACGCAATCTATTTGATAGTGAGATGGGGGTAGCTTCAACTTTCCTAGAGACTATTGCAGCTATCAGAATTCGTGGTAATTTGAAAGACACCTGGCTGTGGGGAGCTGAACCTAATGGCATCTTCTCTACCAAATCAGCCTATAACCTTCTTAAAGCAGACCAGCTCTTGGAAGATCAAGATTCGGGTTTTCATCAGCTTTGGGATCTTAAAGTTCCCCCCAAGGTTCTATCCTTTGCTTGGAGGATGCTCTGGAACAGACTCCCTACTAAGGATAATCTCTCTAGGAGACAAATTCAGCTTGACAATGACCTATGCCCTCTATGCCAAACTCAACCTGAAAATGCATCCCACTTGTTCTTCACCCGTGACAAGGTGCTGCCACTGTGGTGGGAATTCTTCACTTGGGTTAAGGAAGACACAGTTCTCCATAATAATCCCATGGTTAATTTTCTTCAGCACTCAACTACAACTGGAGGGAAGGACATTAATAGAAGAAGGAAGATTTGGTGGCTGGCTGCTACTAAGTCAATTTGGCAATCCAGAAATGACTTGGTGTTTTGCAATCAGGCGTTTGATATTCATAAGTTGGTTGATAATTCGATTTTTCTCACTTGGACTTGGCTCAAGGGGTGGGAAAAGGATTTCTGTGCTCCTTTTCACCAATGGTCTTCAACAATGTCCTTAGCTTTTGTTTAAGTTTGCTCTGTAGGGAGGGGTTTGTGGGGTTCCCCGTGAGGGGATTATGTATTTTGTATCTTTTCAGGAGATATTTCTCCTGTGTTATTTGCAGTACCACTGGTACTCTTATCTATTAATATAATTATATTCTTGGCGGTTCAAAAAAAAAAAAAAACCGTTGCACCAAGGCCTGCCCTCCCAATAAAGGATCTCACAATAACCAAAATGAATGTCAGTTACGCTTGACCAAAGCAAAGTATTGGAAATGATTGCCTGTTCCTCATTACAAAACAAAAATAGTAAGATGAAATTGATTAACAAGCAAAAGGGAAATAGTCAAAACTAAAAAATGGGGGTGGGTTGAGTAGACCAGCGACCAGATGGCAGTTAATGGTTATTGGTTACCATAAATTATTTTGTTAGGAAGCAGTCAAACTGGGCCATAAAATTCTATTGTAAAACTGTTATCGTGTCTGATGGGCTAACTTGTCTTGCTTAAGGTAAACCTACATGTAGTAACTCTCAGGTGGATTCTGTTGAATACCACAATGTTCTGTATTCTTGTGCCTTTTGTGTTGGAATTTCATGCTATAGCTTTGTGATGATTATCTGACATACAAATGACTAGAATGAGCAAGCTAAATTGATTGTACTAGACAACAATTAGTAACATAAAGTAACAATATTGATGTTTCCCTCTGTTGCGGATCTTCACATATCATATTGCTTTGATCAAAATACAATATTTGAATAAGAACCTACTTTTATCATCATGGGGTTATCTCTACCAGGATTACCAGGCTATGGTGTCACAGCTCGAACACCAATTCCGCCTTGGAAGGCTTTCTCTTCAAGGATTGTGGTTCTATTGTCAGGTATGGATTTGTCTTGACTTTCGAGTTAAATGTAAATATTTGCCAATTGCTTTCTAATGGTGCTTTAAATGATATTTTTCAGCCCATGATGAGGTCAATGCAGGCATTATCCACTGTCATACAAAAGGCTTCAGTCAACAATATTTCTGGTTCTGCTGTTCTTAACTTACTGCAGAGCCAGGTATCAAATTCCCTTGCAATTGCTACCATTCTCTGTATATGTCAACACTTCATTTAGTTTCATGAGTCAGTGTTTTAAGCACTTAACTCTCTCCACTGTGGGTTCTGTTGTATCTAGGCAAAAGCTATGGCTGGAGACAATGCTGTCAGGATGATGCTGGAGAAAATGACCCAATGTGCAAGTAGTGCTTACATGAGCATACTTGAAAGGTGGCTCCTTGCTCTTCATCCTTGACTAGCAAATATATAGGTTGTTTTCTTTAATTACAAATTATAAATTCTGATTATGTATTTATAATTTTACTTGTATCATTTTTCACAAATGATACACGTAAAATTATATATATATATATATATACATATATATATATATATAGAGAGAGAGAGAGAGAGAGAGAGAGAGAGAGATATTCATCAATAGGTTGTTTTCTTTAAATACATGTGTGCACACACACACACATATTCCCCTTTTCTTAATCAAATTAGTCTGGCACCAATCTTTCATGGAAACACACCATCCATTGTTTCATCTCGGCATGTTTGGATGTTAAAAGGGAATGGAGGATGTTGAAGGAAGGAAATGGAAAGGAAGAGAATTGGGGTGGGTGGAGGTTAAGTAATTATTCTCTTTTCTTTTGTTTGGAATTTGGATGTTTAAAATCACCCAAAACTAGAGGAATATTTTTGGCATAGGAGTGGAAGATCATTTGAAAATTGTTCATTTTCTTTCTACTCTTCCATAGATAAAACCCTTATATCATAGGTGTTGGATATCCTTGTATTTTATCTATATTAGGTAGCTTTGTTAGTAAGCTTGTTTAGAAGGGCAGCAGTGAGTTGTCACTATCACTGCCCTTCTCTCTCCATCTTGTACTTTATATATATGTCTTTTTTGAAATGAATAAAGCTGTGAGAGAAAGGAGGGAATTTCTCCTTCAGTTTCAAGTTTGTACCAAAGCAGGTTCCGATCGTCGTCCTCCGCCGTCGACCGCCGTCGCGCCGCCGCCGTCATCTCCGGCAGATTTTTCCGGCGAGACCAGGGTTCAGACCGCCTCGAAAAGCGCGATCCACCCCTGGAACTTGCGCCGCCGTCGGACGCCCCACGCGCCGCTTCTTTGTCGCGCGTTTTCCAGCGCGTGCAGCTCACGCGCCGCCGTCCCGGCGTTGGAAGCTGCCCCTTCCGGTCTCGGCAGCTTCGTCGTCGCCTCCTGGGTGCGTTTCAGGCCTCACCTCCTTCTTTCGGCAAGCCGTTTGGTCAGCTCTTATGTGTTTTCCTCTCTTGTGTGTTAGGGTTTGCTGTTTGGCTCTTAAATGGCCTCCTCTGGACCTGTTTTTTCATTCTCCGGGACCCCAACCATCACCACTGCAAAGCTGAACTGGAAAAACTACTCTTCGTGGTCTGCTTCCGTGGAGTTGTGGTTCCTTGGTCAAGGACACCATGACCACTTGGAGAAAACCTCAGATTCTGTTTCAGATGATAAAAGACCTGAATGGGAGAAGCTTGATTATCAACTGTGTGCCGTGTTATGGCAATCAATTGAGCCGGATATCTTGGAAATCCTTCGATCATTTAAATCATGTCGTTCCTTTTGGAAGAAAGCCCAAGAAATCTTTGCCAATGATATTCAAAGTTTGTTTGATGCAACCATGAAAGTTACAGTCCTCAAGCAAACCAGTCATGACATGATCACTCATGTGGGTAAGGCTCGAGCTGCTGTGGAAGAACTGAGAAAGTTACTTGTAGCTGATTCATTAGAAGAAGTGAATAGGAAACTTGATAAAGTTCTACATGGTTCTTATTTTGAGAAGCTTGCATTCAGACTTTGATCATGTGTGTGATCAAGTACTTGTTGGAGACCAGATTCCATCGATGGATTCCCTCATCACTAGGCTTCTCCGCGTGCCTCATTTATTGAAGGATGAGAATCCTACTGATGGAGTGGAGACGTCAGCCATGGTTGCGTCTCGAGGAAGAGGAAGTAGCCGCAACAACAGAGGAGGTCGCAGTGGAAGGGGTGGACGTCCTCATTGCACTTATTGCAAGAGGATGGGTCACACCCAAGAGAATTGTTATTCGCTGCATGGGTTTCCCGACAAGGTCGCACAAGTCTCTCGTTCAGAGAAAGCAAAGTCTAGATTTTCTGATGAGGAGTATCAGGAGTATTTGAAGCTTAAATCCGAAAAACCCAGCAACCAAGCTCAATCCTCATCTGTACCATGTGTTTCAACAGCCTGTATCTCTCAAATCCTCCTTTTCATTCTTCTCTTTTCCAAAAATTCCTCACCACGTTACTGTAGCCAATGGTTCCAAGGTTGTGTCTCAAGGAAGTGGTCAAGTTTCATTATCTCCTTCTCTGAAATTGAATTCTGTGTTATTCATTCCTCAGTGTCCCTATAATTTAATTTCATTAAGTCAGTTAATGCGTTCGTTAAATTGTTCAGTAACCTTTACAGCTAATTCGTTTGTTATTCAGGAACATGGGACGGGGCGACTGATTGGAGAAGGACATGAATCACGAGGACTTTACTACTTGGAATCCAGCCCACCTGGGGTTTGTTTTGCAATCTCAAAGCCCAAACTTTTGCATGATTGTCTAGGTCACCCAAGTTTACCAAAATTGAAGATGATGGTTCCTAGTCTCAAGAATCTTCGAGTCTTAGATTGTGAGTCTTGTCAACTAGGAAAACATGTCAGGTCGTCATTTCCTCAAACTGTACAAAGATATAACTCGGCTTTCTCTACCATTCATTCTGACATTTGGGGATCAAGTCGTGTTACATCTTTTGGTTTTCGATATTTTGTAACCTTCATTGATGAATTCTCCAGATGTACTTGGATTTATTTAATGAAAGACAGATCTGAACTTTTGCCTATATTCGTGTCTTTTTATCATGAGATTGAGAATCAATTTGGAAAAACAATTAAAATTTTCAGGAGTGACAATGCTAAAGAATATTTCTCTCATGATCTTTCTTCTTTTTTGTCTTCCAAGGGTATTTTACATCAGTCTACATGTCCTCACACACCACAACAAAATGGCATAGCAGAAAGGAAGAATCGTCATCTTCTTGAAACTGCACGCTCCCTAATGTTAAATTCAAATGTTCCTACACATTATTGGGGAGATGCAGTGCTTACTGCTTGTTTCCTAATCAATAGGATGCCCTCTTCTTCTCTTGAAAACCAAATCCCTCACTCAATCGTCTTCCCTCATGATCCACTATTTCATGTCTCTCCTAAAGTGTTTGGTTGTACTTGTTTTGTCCATGATTTGTCTCCTGGTTTAGACAAACTCTCTGCTAGGTCAGTTAAATGCGTCTTCTTGGGTTATTCTCGTCTTCAAAAAGGTTACAAATGTTATTCTCCAACCCTGAGAAGATATTACATGTCTACAGATGTAACCTTCTTTGAAGACACACCATTCTTCTCACCTTCCGAAGACCATTCTTCATCTCTTCAGGAAGTTCTCCCTATTCCTTCTCCTTATCCTCTAGATGACTCCGACCAAAATGTCATTGTTGGTCCCTCTTCCTCACCGGATTCACCTGAAGTTGTATCTTCACCTTTGATTACAGATCAACCCAGGACAACGCAGATTGGATTTCCAGTACCTGAAGCTTCTCCCCGTGGTTCTCGTTCTTCTTCAGCCAGTCCTCCACTCATGGCTCCTTCCACCTCTTCTCATTCTGACACACATTGGCCCATTGCCATCAGGAAAGGTATTCGCTCTACTCGTAATCCTCATCCTATTTATAATTTCTTAAGTTACCATCGTTTGTCTCCTTCATATAGTTCCTTTGTTTTCTCATTGGCCTCCATTACTATTCCTTCCACTGTCCGTGAGGCACTTGATCATCCTGGCTGGAGACAGGCTATGGTTGATGGGATGCAGACTCTTGAAGATAATGGTACTTGGGAGCTTGTTCCTCTTCCTCCTGGTAAGACCACTGTGGGTTGTAGATGGGTCTACACTGTTAAAGTTGGGCCCAATGGTAAGGTTGATCGGCTTAAGGCTCGCTTGGTGGCTAAGGGCTACACACAGGTATATGGCATTGATTACTGTGACACTTTCTCTCCTGTCGCCAAACTCACCACTGTTCGTCTGTTTCTTGCTATGGCTGCTATCTGTCACTAGCCCCTCCATCAACTTGATATTAAGAATGTCTTTCTCCATGGTGATCTTGAGGAGGATATTTATATGGAGCAACCTCCTGGGTTTGTTGCTCAGGGGGAGTATGGTCTTGTTTGTAAGCTTCACCGATCTTTCTATGGGTTGAAGCAATCTCCTCGCGCTTGGTTTGGTAAATTTAGTCATGTTGTCCGCATGTTTGGACTGAAACGAAGTGAAGCTGATCATTCTGTATTTTATTGTCATACATCCCCTGAAAAATGTGTTTATCTAATTGTCTATGTTGATGATATAGTGATTACAAGGAATGATACTACTAAGATCACCCAGCTAAAAGAGCACTTATTCAGTCATTTTCAGATCAAAGATTTGGGTCCTTTGAAGTATTTCCTTGGTATTGAAGTAGCTCAATCAGGAGATGGTGTTGTGATCTCTCAGAGAAAGTATGCTCTTGACATTTTAGAAGAAACAGGTATGCAGAATTGTAGACCTGTTGAAAGTCCTATGGATCCAAACCTGAAGTTCATGGCAGATCAAAGTGATGTTTATCCTGATCCCGAGAGATATCGGAGGCTTGTGGAAAAACTCATTTACCTTACCATTACCAGACCTGATATCTCCTTTGCTGTGGGAGTGGTTAGCCACTTTATGCAGAATCCTCATTTGGACCATTGGAATGCTGTCATGCGTATTCTGAGATATGTTAAAAAAGCTCCTGGTCAAGGGTTATTGTATGAAGACAAGGGTAATACACAACTATCGGGATATTGTGATGCTGATTGGGCTGGTTGTCCCATGGATAGAAGGTCTACATTAGGCTATTGTGTCTTCATTGGAGGAAATCTTATTTCTTGGAAAAGCAAGAAACAGACAGTTGTCGCTCGGTCCAGTGCAGAAGCTGAATATCGATCTATGACTATGGTTACTTGTGAGCTCATGTGGATTAAACAGTTTCTGCAAGAATTGAGGTTTTGTGAAGAGCTGCCAATGAAGTTGTATTGTGATAATCAGGCTGCTCTTCATATTGCCTCAAACCCAGTTTTTCATGAAAGGACTAAGCACATAGAGATTGATTGTCATTTCATTCGAGAGAAGTTTCTGTCCAAGGAGATTGTCACTGAGTTCATTGGTTCTAATGATCAGCCAGCAGATATTTTGACTAAGTCCTTAAGAGGACCTAAAATTCAGATTGTATGTTCCAAGCTTGATGCATATGATTTATATGCTCCAGCTTGAGGGGGAGTGTTGGATATCCTTGTATTTTATCTATATTAGGTAGCTTTGTTAGTAAGCTTGTTCAGAAGGGCAGCAGTGAGTTGTCACTGTCACTGCCCTTCTCTCTCCATCTTGTACTCTATATATATGTCTTTTTTGAAATGAATAAAGCTGTGAGAGAAAGGAGGGAATTTCTCCTTCAGTTTCAAGTATACGAAAGGAACCCTTCTTGTAGACTTACGTTTGATGCTCACACAAAGCCTTCACTATGTTCAATTGTCTAATCCATTTCCCATTCCCTCACTTGGTCATATGACCCGTTGTCTAAAAATTGAAGAATATTTAACTAAGTAACCTTGACATGATCATTAATATGTAGAAAAGCCATACACCTAGTCAAGTTAATGTTCAATTTTTTGTGGTGACTATGGCTACATAATATCCAAGCTACCTTTTCAAATGCTTTATGATGTATTGTTTGTCTTGACTAATCATAGTGGTAGCTTGGTTACTTCTGATGTCCGAGGCATCTGAAAAGATGTGAACAATGTGTTAAATCTTGTTTTCTGACAACAAATTCTCTGCTTGTGTTTTTGCAACGACTTGTCCGTTTTATTTGTTCTATTGGTCAATTATCCTAAATTCCTAATTTATGTTATGAATGTGATGTAGGCTTTTCTTTTTTCTATATTAGTTGGTTGATCTATGAACATCAGTTGGCATGGATGTTTAAAGAAGGCCTTTGATGCCATAAAAAAATATTTAGCACTTTCGCAAAAAATTTACCATTGTCTTGTGTGCTCTTGTTATTAAGCTTTATTTGACTCTGTTTAGCATTTCACTTTCTTGTTTATTTGGGAATTGAACACGAAGATGGGTTTACGAAGGTATTATAGATGATCCTTACGGTGAATTTTTCATCGCAGAGGACAAATCTCTTCAAAAGGTAGTCAAAATCTTTAATCATTTATAACAGCCCATAGTATCAAAACTTGTTTTTCATACAGTCTCAGTTTAAAATTCTCTACAGGAGAGTCTCACCCAAGATTATGAAGCTAAGTATTGGCGACAACGATACAGCCTCAAAGATGGAATTCCTAGTTTCCTTGAAAATATTGCGGGGACAATTTTGACAACTGGAAAATATCTAAATGTCATGAGAGAATGCGGGCATAATGTTCAGGTTTGTTACTGTTATTTTTGTACTTTGTAAGTACTATATGAAATAAATTTTTGTTTTCCTCAACCCTTAAGATTCTAAGTTGCTTATTAAATATTTTATTGTGGTAAAAGGGATTGCTTCACTAAATGTAATTACCTGTTACTTTAGGTACCTCCATCAGAAAATTCAAAACTCATGAGTTTTGGCTCAAATCATCATTATCTTGAATGTATTAAGGCTGCTTATAACTTTGCAAGCGGTGAACTCTTGAATCTCATTAAGGAAAAGGTTAGTCTGAATATAGATAAGGTGATAAGTTTCTCGGCTTATATTCTAATACTTTTGCAATAGTTATTGCTAAAAAATCCAAGTTCTGACGGTAAATTATATTTTTGTTTAGTATGATCTAACGGGAAGGCTGCGTTCTATAAAACACTACCTTCTTCTTGATCAGGTATGATCATGATCATCTTTATTAATTTCAGAGACACTAATTAGCTATGCTGGCAAAACAATAGTGATATTGGTGTTTTTTAATTTTATTTTTAGTTGATATATTTTCCCTGTTAAAAGTTTGTGTAGTTTTGTGTATTGTAGCTGTTGTAGTTCAGCTTTATTGAGGGGCAGCTGTATTGTGTCAGTGTAAATAGCTGTCTCCCTTCCTTTTGTACTCTATATATATATGTTTAATATCAAGCAATAATTGTGTAGTGAGTGTGTGAGATTTCACACAAAATTCAAACTTTAAGTTGGTATCAGAGCGGGTAACTGTTCTGATCACTGTCCGCCACCGGCTGCTGCCGTCTCCGGCCACCATTTCCTCCGGCGAATCCAGGGTTGGGTGCACCTTGAGGAGCGTGACTCACCTTTGCAAGTTGCGTGGCCAGAATCTCAGCCACGCGCCGCCACCAGTTTGCGCCAGTTCTGACGCTTGAAGTCCACGCGCCACCCTCCGGCCACCGGAAGCTTGCCAGACCAATTTCAAACGCCTCACTGTGTTCTTCTGGGCACGTTTCAGCCCTTGCTCTCCAACCCGTGCATCCTCTTCTTCTACTCCGTTAGGGTTTCTTTTTCTTTTGGTCAAAAATGACTTCTTCCGGCCCTGTGTTCTCCTTCTCTAGAACCCCCATCATCACTATTGCAAAACTTAACTGGAAGAACTACCTGTCTTGGTCTGCTTCAGTGGAGTTGTGGTTTCTTGGCCAATGATATCATGACCACTTGGAAAAGGGAGTTGGTGCTGTCCCAAACGACAAGAAATCTAAGTGGGAAAAACTTGATTTTCAACTGTGTGCTGTGCTATGACAATCTGTTGAGCTGGATGTTTTGGAAATCCTTAAGAGATATTTGCCAATGATATTCAAAGTCTGTTTGATGCAACCCAGAAAGTTGCTGCTCTCAAACAAACCAGCCATGATATGATTGCACATATAGGTAAAGCTCGAGTGGCAGTGGAAGAATTGAAAAGGTTTCTTGTGGCTTATTCGTTAGAGGAAGTAAACAGGAAGCTGTACAAGTTTTACATGGTTCTTGTTTTGAGAAGCCTACATTCAGATTTTGATCATGTGCGTGATCAAGTTTTTGCTGGTGACCAAGTTCCATCAATGGACTCTCTCATTACTAGACTTCTTCGTGTGCCCCATGTGTTGAAAGATGAAAACTTAGCTAAAGTCGTGGAAACGTCAGCCATGGTTGCACCTCGTGGAAGAGGAGGAGGTCGTAACAATAGAGGAGGCCGCAGTGGAAGGAGTGGATGTCCTCAATACACCTATTGCAAGAGGATGAGTCACACTCAAGAAAACTGTTACTCCTTACATGACTTTTCTGACAAAGTAGCACATGTATCTAAATCAGAGTCTAAGTTCTTTGATGATTTGGATAGAAGTATGGTACTTGATAGAACATTATGGCGGAAGTTGATCCATGTAGCCGACCCCACCTAGTGGGATAAGGCGTTGTTGTTGTTGTTGTTGTAAGTTCTTTGATGAGGAGTACCAAGAATATTTGTGGCTCAAATTTGAAAAATTCAGCAACCAAGCACAATCCTCCTCTGTACCATGTGTTTCAACAACATGTATCTCTCAATCTATGGAAGGTCCTGGTCCTTGGATACTTGATTCAGGTGTCTCTGATCATATCTTTGGTAACAAATCATCTTTTTCATCCATCTCTTTTCCTAAAATTCCTCACTTTGTTACTATAGCTAATGGTTCCAAAGTTGCTTCTCAAGGAATTGTTCAAGTTTCTTTGTCTCCTTCATTAAAGTTGAACTCTGTATTATTTATTTCTCTTTGTCCCTACAACCTAATCTCATTAAGTCAGTTGACTCGTTCGTTAAATTGCTCAGTAACCTTTAATGCTAATTCTTTTGTTATTTAGGAACATGGTACGGGTCGTTTGATTGGAGAAGGACGTGAATCATGAGGACTTTACTACTTAGAATCCAGCTTTCCTGTGTTCTGTTTTGCAACTTCAAAACCCAAGCTTTTGCATGATCGTCTGGGTCACCCAAATCTACCAAAATTGAAAATGATGGTTCCTAGTTTTAAGAATCTTCAAGTCTTAGAATGTGAGTCTTGTCAACTAGGAAAACATGTTAGGTCATCGTTTCCTCAAACTGCACAAAGATGTAACTCGGCTTTCTCTACCATTCATTTTGATATTTGGGGACCAAGTCGTGTCACATCTTTTGGTTTTGGATATTTTGTAACCTTTATTGATGAATTCTCCAGATGTACTTGGGTTTATTTAATGAAAGACAGATCTGAACTTTTGTCTATATTTATGTCTTTCTTTAATGAGATTGATAATCAATTTGGAAAAACTATTAAGATTTTTAGAAGTGATAATGCTAAAGAGTATTTCTCTCATGATCTATCCCCCTTTTTATCCTCAGAAGGTATTTTACATCAGTCTACATGTCCTCATATACCACAACAAAATGGCATAGCAGAGAGGAAGAATCGTCATCTCCTTGAAACTGCACGTTTCCTAATGTTAAAATCCAATATTCCTATGCACCATTGGGGAGATGCAGTTCTTACTGCTTGTTTCTTAATAAACAGGATGCCTTCTTCTTCTCTTGAAAACCAAATCCTTCATTCAATTATTTTTCCTCATGATCCATTATTTCATATTTCTCCTAAAGTGTTTGGTTGTATTTGTTTTGTCCATGATCTCTCTCCTAGTTTAGATAAACTCTCTGCTAAGGCCATTAAATGTGTCTTTTTGGGTTATTCTCGTCTTCAAAAGGGTTACAAGTGTTACTCTCCAACTACAAGACGATACTATATGTCTGCTGATGTGACTTTTTTTGAGGACACACCTTTCTTCTTGCCCTCCATGGACTATCCTTCTTCCCTCTAGCAAGTCCTTCTAGTTCCATCTCCTTGTCCACTAGGTAATTCCAACCGAAATGTTAGTGGAGTCCCATCTCCTCCACCAAGTTCAACTGAAGTTGCTCCTCCACCTCTTATTACATATCAACGCAGGACACGACAAGTTGATTCTACAGTGCCTGAGTCCTCTCCTCGTGATTCTCATCCTCCTCCAATAGATCCTCAAACCATGGATCCTTCCACTTCCACTTCTTCTCATCACTCTGATTCAGATTGGCCTATTGCCATCAAGAAAGGTACTCAATTTACTCGTAATCTTCATCCTATTTATAATTTCTTGAGTTATCATTGTTTGTCTCCTTCATATTTTTCCTTTGTTTTCTCATTGTCTTCTCTTACTGTTCCTACCAATATTCATGAGGCACTTGATCATCCTGGATGGCAACAGGCCATGATTGATAAAATGCAGGCTCTTGAAAATAATGGTACTTGGGAACTTGTTCCTCTTCCTCCTGACAAGAAAACTGTTGGCTGTAGATGGGTCTATACTATTAAGGTCAGGCCCAATGGTGAGGTTGATCGGCTTAAGGCTCGGTTAGTAGCTAAAGGATACACTCATATCTATGGCCTTGATTATTGTGATACTTTTTCTCCTGTAGCTAAAATCACCACTGTTCGACTGTTTCTTGCTATGGTTGCCATGTGTCAAAAATGCTTTTCTTCATGGTGATCTTGAGGAGGAAATTTATATGGAGCAACCCCCTGGATTTGTTGCTCAGGGGGAGTATGACCTTGTGTGCAAGCTACACCGATCACTCTATGGGTTGAAGCAATCTCCTCGAGCTTGGTTTGGTAAATTTAGTCACATTGTACAACTTTTTGGGCTGAAACGAAGTGAAGTAGATCATTCTATTTTTTATTGTCATACATCCCCTGGAAAGTGTGTTTATCTAATGGTCTATGTTGATGATATAGTGATTACATGAAATGATGCTACTAAGATCGTCCAGCTAAAAGAGCACTTATTCAACTATTTTTAGACCAAAGACCTGAAATATTTGAAGTACTTCCTTGGTATTGAGGTGGCTCAATCACAAGATGGTGTTGTGATCTCACAGAGGAAGTATGCTCTTGATATACTGGAGGAAACAGGCATGCAAAATTGTAGACCTGTTGATAATCCTATGGACCCAAATTTGAAGCTCATGGCAGATCAAAGTGAAGTTTACCTTGATCCCGAGAGATATAGGAGACTTGTGGAAAAACTCATTTATCTCACCATTACAAGACCTGATATTTCCTTTGCTGTTGGGGTGGTTAGCCAATTTATGCAAAATCCTCATGTTGATCATTGGAATGTTGTCATGCGTATTCTCAGATATGTAAAGAAAGCTCCAGGACTAGGATTGTTGTACGAAGACAAGAGTAACACTCAAGTCTCTGGATATTGTGATGCGGATTGGGCTGGTTGTCCCATGGATAGGAGATCTACCTCAGGATATTGTGTTTTTATTGGGGGAAATATTATCTCTTGGAAAAGGAAGAAACAAACTGTTGTTGCTCGATCCAGTGCAGAGGCTGAATATCGATCTATGGCTATGGTTACATGCGAACTTATGTGGATTAAACATTTTCTTCAAGAGTTGAGATTTTGTGAAGTGGTGCAAATGAAGTTATACTGTGATAATCAGACAACTCTCCACATTGCCTCAAATCCAGTCTTCCATGAGAGGACTAAGCACATAGAGATTGATTATCATTTCATTCGAGAGAAACTATTGTCCAAGGAAATTATCATTGAGTTCATCAATTCTAATGACCAGCCAACAAATATTTTAACTAAGTCCGTAAGAAGAACTAGGATTCAGTCTATATGTTCCAAGCTTGGTGCATATGATTTGTATGCTCCAGCTTGAGGGGGAGTGTTAAAAATTTGTGTAGTTTTGTGTATTGTAGCTGTTGTAGTTCAGCTTATTGAGGGGCAGCTGTATTGTGTCAGTGTAAACAGCTGTCTCCCTTCCTTTTGTACTCTATATATATATGTTTAATAGAAAGCAATAATTGTGTGGTGAGTGTGTGAGATTTCACACAAAATTCAAACTTCAAGTACTAATAATTACAAAATGACATGCTTTCACTTATTTTTCTTCGCAAATTCTTGAATATATAAAAGTGACTTTTTTTTGTAATTATTAACACGAAATATCAATAGAAAATGAAAAAAAAATAAAGCAAATCAAATGCACCCTAGGCATCACTGGGCTATTTGTATTTTTAATGCATAAGTTTTGAATAGAACAGAACGATTAACACAGTTCTAAATGCAGATGTAATGTTTGTTGCTTGTACTTGAGTTTTCTAAACAAATTATATTGCAGTAGAATTTTGCATCCTTGCTTTATGATCATGATTCATGAGGTTAATCATGAAATTCAGTAATTAGATGG
Source organism: Glycine soja (assembly GCF_004193775.1). Lineage (NCBI taxonomy): Eukaryota > Viridiplantae > Streptophyta > Magnoliopsida > Fabales > Fabaceae > Glycine > Glycine soja. The sequence continues at coordinate 9,330,137 of NC_041017.1, forward strand.
ATTTAAACTTTTGATGGAGATGTCGTTATGATTTGCTAATTTTTGTTGGCTAGAAGAAAATTGAGAGGGCTATAAGATGGAAAAGGAGGACTGTAGGAAACTAGGAACAAACTAGCTGGGTTAATCAAGAATCAAGCATATTTCTTTTGGCTTTTGACAGTACCTAAGGTTATCAGGTTGAATATCATATTCTTAGGGCTTTATGGAACCATTGAAGATGGTATTATGATTATGTTAGTCATAATTGTACAGATGCATATCAAAGACTGGTTTTCTTCTTCCTTGCAGAAACCAATTCCCAATGATAATGTACACCCTTTTTCTTGGCTTATACTCATTGTATTATAATATAATATTCATGATCACACAGGGTGATTTCTTAGTACATTTTATGGATATTGCACGAGATGAACTGGCTAAAAAGCCTGATGAAGTCTCAGTTGAGAAGCTGCAGGTATAGTAATGAAATATCCTTCAATTTACCCTAAATTTTTTTCTCCTAGTAAATTTGAATTGTCAATTGCCTATTTTAATTTTGAAAGGGACCTATATTATAATTATGTGCTTTTCCTTTTCTATTTTCTTGTTTTCCTCTCTGTTGTTTAGTCTCTTCTAGACCTTGCATTGCGTACTACAGCAGCTGCAGCAGATCCTTTTCACGAAGGCTTAACCTGTGTTGTGGCAAGTAACTAATTCAGCTTGTAAGAAACTCTCAGAGCTGTAAACTTCAGTATTCACACATGATGCGAACATTTCACTTTCAGGAAAGATGTTCTCTGCTTAGAAGGTTGGGCACATTTAATGATCTTGAAGTTACTCTGAGAAATTCTGGTGACAATGATCTGGAGGAGCCTGTTAGCATCACTAGCCTTGAAACATTTTCACTAAGTTACAAGGTCTTTCCTTCTCCATAAGTTTCTCAGAGTCCCTTGCATTTGCATCATTAATGCTCTATTTTTGGTTCTGGTTTCAGGTGCACTGGCCACTGTCTATAGTGTTATCACGTAAAGCCCTTACAAAGTACCAATTACTTTTTCGATTTCTTTTCCACTGCAAACATGTTGACCGTCAGTTATGTGGAGCATGGCAAGTACATCAAGTATGGCTATGAGTGCCGTTACTTTAGTTTACTTGGTCTGTTGTGTTCATCTCCTTTCATATCATTTTGGTTCTATATTGTAGGGAGTCCGTGCTCTCAATACAAGTGGAACTGCTATCTCCAGATCATCTCTTCTTTGCCGGAGCATGCTTAAATTTATTAATAGCCTTTTGCACTATCTGACATTTGAGGCAAGCTTTATTTTTCTTTGACGTTTGTAGAATTGGGTACAAGTGTGTAGCCTTTTCTTCTTTCCATAAATTTGGTGTCCAAACTGTGACTAGCAGTTAGGTTTGGTTTGTGACTATTTACCTTATTTTTTAGGTTATTGAACCCAATTGGCATCTGATGTATAACAGACTTCAGTCAGCAAATAGCATAGATGAAGTAAGTTATTGTGGTCTTACATCCTTTGTATATAAAAATAATGTGTATGCCTTTTTCTTTTTTGTGTTTTTTTGTCCAGCTGGGTGGGGTGGTGGATGCTTAAAGTCTGACATTTTCTATCTGAAACAGGTTATACAACATCATGATTTTTTCCTTGATAAGTGCTTGAGAGAGTGTTTACTTCTTTTACCTGAGCTGCTGAAGGTTAGTTTCCGAAAAGCAATGACAATTTCAATTTGTAATAAAAACTAAATAAAAGGTGTTTGTATTAATATTATAGTAATCTTACTACACTATAATTTTTAAATTCCAGGATACTTTGTTCACCAAAAAGCTTAAACTTCTAACCCGTCCTTTTTGATGTTGTATACAATAATACAAGCTATATTTAGCGCTCCATATACTACTACAAACATGTCTGGGAATGTAGATGGCAAATGATGGATGTCTATTAACATGAAACTTTTGGTTTGCTATTTTCCTTGTGATACATGTATGATAAACTCTTAATATAATAAATTTGCTATTTATAAGAATGTGGAATTTGATAAATTTAATCAGAAATATGTTTTCTTGATTATTTTATTTACATGATGAGGTGACTCTTTATTTTATAGTCATCCAGAGGAAGTACAGGTTGATATGTGCTATTTGTTAATTGGAAAGGTTTGTGATTTTTCATGATGGATTTTTCTCAAATGCAGAAGGTGGAGAGGCTTAAATCCATGTGCCTACAATATGCAGCAGCAACTCAGTGGCTTATATCATCTTCTATTGAATTACATAACCCAGAGGAACCTATTGATGATTCAAAAGGCTTGAATAAAGCCAAATGGAAATCAGGCCAGGTCCTGAAGTCAACCACCAGAAATATGGCAGTCACTGATTCTGTTCTGTAAGTCCAAAAACAATACATTTGCTATATGTATTATTTATTTTATACTAATTATTTCATGTCATGTGAAAATTCTGACCAAAATAAATGATTGCAGAAAATTTGAGAAAGAGTTTAATACTGAGCTTCAGAGTCTTGGATCAATCTTGAGTAATAATTCCCAGGCAGAGCCATATCTGTCTCATCTTGCACAATGGCTTCTTGGTGTCAAAAGTGAAAAGAATGGTTTATGATGGATTTTAACTTAAATTTAAGCAATTATGCAAAAGGTAATGTGATTTTCAAGTTATTGACATTCTCACAAGGCTGTGCTTGTACCGATGTTTGAGAATAACGTAGTTATTTTTAGTGTTTCCTGATATGTTTTTGCTAAAATTTGCTTAGAAATTCATGATTTGGCCTTCGAAGGCAACAATCATTTGATACAGTCTTGTCCTTTGCTTGGTAGATAAGATCTTACTAGGAACAAGACAGCACAAAAAAATTGGAACAGCACAAAAAAATTGTCTAGCGTTTGTTTTAAATAATAGTCAGAAGACAGCCCAAAACAAGAGGAGCAAGACAGACAATCTAAATATTTGGAACTAACTAAACCACGGGACAACTTTTTATCCAATGGCTAATAAACAGCAAAGTCCAAATTATCCTTCTCTCCCCTCTCTCTATCTTTCCCACGTTCACCTTCACCTTGATGTTCTGCGTTGTGCGTCCTCTCCGGTCTTCTCCCACTTCTGCATTGCTTCTTTTTTTTTTTTTTTTTCTTTTCAGGAATACACGAAAGGTCCAATTGACAAATACTAATGCCAATGAAAAAAGCCACCATCTGCACCAAAAGTTACATGTATCAAAATCGGTAAAACCTATCTTCACCTTCCACACGTAGCCACTTGTCGATCCCTAGTGATGAAATCAAAATTAATGCACATTTCCACAAATTTAAGTGAGAAATTTAATATGAATTTTACAAAAAAAAAAAAACGACGGAAGATTGGGAAAAAGTACTAAGAGGTAGGTGTAGTTGATTGGGTGGATGAAAGGCAGTGAAGCGATTGGGGGAAATTGAACTTGTAGAGTAGAGCGAGAAAACAAGCGTGGAAGGATTGCGCTTGCGATTGGAATGCGTAATGTGAAAATTGAAAAAGGGTATTCACATAAATTTTAATAGAATCTTGAGAGAAGATATTTTGATACAGAAAAGAAAGAGGAAAGAAACTAGTTTCATTAACCCAAGTAACTTAAGAGTACAAAACTGTTTATACATACAAAGCTGTTAGTTAATACAGCTGTAATTAGTTGTCACTAACTAACTATCTTAATGAACTAACTCACTAAGACTTAAATAGGCTTAACTCCAAGACTGCAAATAACTACGGCTCTCTTATAATACTCCCGTGCCTCCTGCAAACTCAAGGTGGTTGAGGCTTTGGAGGAGGCTAAGTACGTTGAGTTTGGAATGTGATGAACCATTAGTTGTTTTGCCAGCACTCCTTCTCGAACATAGAAAACATTAATCTCTATGTGCTTGGTTTGAGTACAAAGAACAGGATTATATGTTAGTGCTACAACACTTTGGATATCACAAAAAATGACTGGTACGGTGAAAGGAACTCCCAGTTTTGTGAGAAGTGTTTGAATTCATAAAGTTTTATGTGTAGCCTGAGTTAAGCTACGGTATTCTGCTCCAGTGCTTGACCTTGTCACAACTTGTTTTATGGACCACCAAGACACCAAATTAGGGCCCAAATAAATTGCCACTTGTGATGTTGATCTATGATCATCAACATCAAAGACCCAATCAACATAACAGAGAGCTCGAATGGAGAGAGGTCTTCCTGAAATTGTAGGTTTGAGATGAAGACCATGAGAAATGGACCCTTTGAGGTACCTTAGAATACGTTTAACTGCCACCCAATGAGTGTCTAAGGGATTAGAGATGAATTGACAAACTTTGTTGATCGTAAAGCTTATTTCAGGTCCAATAATTGTAGTGTACAACAAAGCCCCCACTACAGACTGATAGAGAGTAGGATAAAAAAAGATATCTGCTCCAGACTTGGACAATTTATAGTTAGTAACCATAGGAGAAGATATGGGTTGTGCCTCTACCATTTAAGTTTTCTGTAAGAGGTCTCTGATATACTTACTTTGAGTAAGTAGTAAAGATTTATCAGAAAGAGTCTTGACCTCAATACCCTAAAAATAGTCAAGCTTTTCTAGTTGTTTTAATGAGAAAGTGGAGTTAAGTTTGGCAGTGACCAGTGAGATGTTGAATTAGTTGAGGTGAACTATAATGTCATCCACACATAAACCAAAAGATAAATTGTTTCAGATTGAGCTTTGTTGATAAACAAGGATGAATCACACTTGCTTGCTACAAAATCAAAATCCTTGAAAGTAGATTGCAATCTTTTAAACCACTACCTAGGGGCTTGTTTAAGATCCTACAAAGCTTTATTTAGCTTACAGAACAAAGATGAATCAGAGCTCTCGAATCCTAGAGGTTGAGTCATGTAAACTAACTCCTCAAGCAGTCTATTCAAGAAAGCATTATTAACATCTATTTGAAACAAATCCCAACGATGATTCAAAGCAGGAGAAATAATGAGTTTAATAGTTACTGGTTTGATGACAAAAGAAAATGTCTCATTAAAATCAAAACCTTGAACTTGATGAAACCCTTTGGTCACTAAACAAGCTTCATATTTATCAAGAGGCCCAACAACATTCTCTTTAACTCTGAAAACTCACTTGCACCCAATTGTTTTTCTATTTGATGGAAGAGGATCCAGATCCCAGGTCTAGTTTTGAGGTAATGCTAAATATTCTTGTTGCATGGCTTCCTTCTACTTAGGATAAGCTAAAGCCTATTTTACACCTTTTGGTTCACAATGAGTAAGTATAGAAGGATGAAGTCTAGGTTGATAGTTACCAGACTTTGACCTAGTCTGCATAGGATGAGCATTCACTATTCTAGGTGGTGAAGTAGTTTCAAAATTTTGAGGACTGGTTTTTGCAGTAGGTGCAGAGTGAACAATGGTTTGAACATGGCTAGAAGAAGAAGGTGGATCAATAGAAACATAACTGGACAAGGGTAGTGAGGAACAATAGAGGGTGATGATTGATCATCAATAGAAGCAACTAAATTTAGTTCAACAAAAGTGATGGGACTTGCTTTAATAAAAACAACATGATTGATAGGATTAATAGAAGAAGAAACCTGTGAAGGAACAACAATAGGTATGGGATTAAGTGAAACATGTGAAGAAGTAGATGCATAAATGGTTAAGGATTCAAACAACTCAGTGTAAAGAAATCTAAACTCATTAAAAATGACATATTTGTAAATGAACAACCTGCCAGAAGGAGAGACATTTGTAACCTATGGGAGGTTGAGTATCCCAAAAAGAGACACTCATGAGACCTGAAATCAAGCTTATGTTTATTATAGGGTCTGAGAAAGGGAGAATAGGAACAACCAAATGGTTTTAAAAATTGATAATCAAGTGAATTTTTTAAGAGAGTAGTATAAGGAACAAGAAAGTCAAGAGATGTTGTAGGTAATCTGTTTATGTTATAAACAACAATCGTAAAAGCAAAGTCCTGGAATTTTAGAGGTAGAGAGGCATGGTTCAGCAAAGTAAGTCCTAGTTCAATAATGTGTCTATGCTTCCTCTCCACCACACCATTTTGGTGATGAGTGTGAGGATAGATAAGTCTATGGTTAATACCAAGATTGGCTAAATAAGGAGCTAAGGGTCTAAATTCCCCTCCCCAGCCAGTTTGCAAACTTTTGATCTTTGTACTAAATTCAAGTTCAACCATAGCTTTGAATAGTTTTAAAACAGTGAACGTATCAAACTTGTTTTTAAGTAGATAGATCCAAGTGAATCTAGAACAAGCATTATTAAAGGTGACATAGTACAGTAAATCATTAGTTGAAGTAATATGAGATTGGACCCTAAAGGTCACTAAACACCAATTCCAAAGGAGCATTATAAAAAGTGCTAGATAATGAAGCAGGAAGTCTCTGTGATTTTCCAACACAACATGAGAAACAAAACTCAACATTTTTATTAGGAATGATTATATTACAATGTTGAAGAACAAGCTTCATTACATGAAAGTTTGGATGACCAAGCCTAGCATGCCACAAGGAGCTAGTCTTGGTTCCTACATTTACATTGGAATGTGTAGAATAAAAAAATTACAGAATTAGAAACCAGTGTTATTAAAAAGCGGTTATGGCGGTGTCATGGCGGTATGGCGTCACAGATTTTTGAAAAAATGCCACCAAATAATGGTGGTGTTGCAGGTTGCGTATGGTGGCGCCATGGCGGCCGCTATAGCCATGGTGGTCGTTGTGGAATTGCGATAATGGCAAAATAGCGCTTTTTTTTTTAAATTTTGCACGACAGGTGTTGGGCTGACCCGACCCGAATTTCTCCTGCAAAAGGACAGCACATGACAGCGAACACGAACAGAACAAAATAGCAATCTCTAGCGTGACGAGCGACAGCGACAACGACGATGACGCACACGACACCTGCACACGACAGTCTCCAACATGATGACAGCAGTAGGTGAGCAGCACGATGCACCAGCGACAATCTAAAGCGCGTACAACACATGCGAGCATGATGCATGCAAGGATGATGCATGAGACACGACGCACATGACCGACGGATGGCGACTTCAGTGTTCTGGTGCTATTTTTTTCTGTTTGACACCCATTTTTTATATTTGGAGCTATTTTTTTTTTCTATTTGACACCTTTTTTTTTTTTTGTTCAGTCCTATTCTAAATGGCTGAACCATCATCCAATGCTGCAACTGTAACTGCAACAAGGAAAAATAAGACAGGCCCTGGTTGGAAATATTGTCATCCACTTGTGGATGAGGATACAAACACAATTGTTTGTAATTTTTGCGAAAAAATCACAAAGGGAGGAATAACCAGAGCCAAAGAACACTTGATTGGGAAGTCGGGTAACGTTGAATCTTGCCAGAAAACTCCACCAAATGTAGTCAAAGAGCTTAAGGAATATATGGCTAACAAAAAAAGTGGGACCACTTATAGTAGTTCTCGTAGTGGTAATGTGACAAATATAAGAGATTTTGAATTTGGTGAACCAATTGGATTTGATGGAAGTGAAGATGAGTTTGCAGACTCTTGTAATGCTACTACAAAGACGAAGTGTGGGACTAAAAAAGGACCAATGGACAGATTTTGTAAGAATCCAAAAAATGCAATCAATCGGAGAAAAATGGAGATGTTGAGGCGAACGAACATAACAGAGTCAATGGATAAGAATGAAGTATTGAAGGTGCATCAATATATTGCTTGCTTTTGGTACCAAGTAGGTTTTTCATTCAACCTCATTCAATTGAAAAGCTTTGAGAATATGGTTGCTACCATTGGTCAATATGGGCCACATTTGCCCATTCCAAGCTATCATGACATCAAAGTTCCACTTCTAAAGAAGGAAGTTGAAACACTGAAAATTTGATGAAAGACCACATGGAGCAATGGGTCAAGTATGGTTGTACTATTATGTTCGATGCATGGACTAATCGGAAACAAAAATGCATCATTAATTTTTTGATTAACTCTCAAGCTGGTACCGTGTTTGAAGTCTGTTGATGGCTCTAATTTTGTAAAGACAGGTGAAAAGCTTTTTGAGTTGCTTGATGCCATTGTGGAGGAAGTTGGAGAAGAGAACGTTGTTCAAGTTGCAACTGATAATGGGAGTACCAATGTTTTAGCGGGTAAGTTGTTGGAGGAGAAAATGAAACATATTTATTGGACTCCTTGTGCAACTCATTGAATTGATTTGATGCTTGAAGATATTGGGAAGCTTCCCTTGATAAGGAAGACAATTAGAAGGACAATTTATCTAGTTGGGTTTATCTATGCATATTCTAGTACCTTAAGCTTGTTGAGAAATTTTACAAACAAGAGGGAATTGGTGAGACATGCTATTACTAGATTTGCCACTTCTTATCTAACATTGGAAAGGCTCCACAAAGAGAAAGCCAATATTAGAAAGATGTTCACTTTTGATGAGTGGATCTTAAACAAGTTATCTAAGGAGCCTAAGGGGAAAGAAGCTGCAAAGGTAGTGCTCATGCCTTCTTTTTGGAATAGTGTGGTTTATATTCTTAAAGTCATGGCTCCACTTGTCAAAGTGCTTCGTCTTGTGGATGGTGAAAGGAAACTAGCCATGGGCTATATTTATGAAGCAATGGACAAGGCAAAAGAAACAATTATCAAGTCTTTCAACAACAATGAAAGCAAGTACAAAGATGTGTTTGCAATCATTAATAAAAGATGGAATTGTTAGCTTCATAGGCCATTGCATGCAGCTGCCCACTTCTTAAATCCAGAGTTCTTTTATGACATCATTGATTTGGAGTTTAATTTTGAGGTCACCAATGGTTTGTTTGATTGCATTAAGAAATTGGTTCCACAATTTGATATGCAATAGAAAATTTTGAGTTGCATCTTTACAAGATTGGTGTTGAACACTTTGGTTCTGACTTTGCAATGGCTCAAATGAAAACCCATTCTCCTAGTAAGAAAATTTTACCATATGACAAATACAAATACTATACTATTTTTTTTTATGTATTTATGTTATAATTCAGAATTCTAAGTTATGCTCTTGGTTGGTATTGCAGCATATTGGTGGCGAATGTTTGGGTCACAAACTCCAAATTTGCAGAAGCTAGCTATTAAAATTTTGAGTTTGACTTGCAGTGCTTTAGGATGTGAAAGAAATTGGAGTGTATTTGAGCAAGTATTTGTGACAGAACTCTAACTATGCTTTTTAATTTTAATTTAATTTTGATGGTCAAGTTTTATTTGGAGTGTATTTGAGATTGAGATCAACATTTATTTGTTATGTTGTAGATTCATTCCAAAAAAAGAAATAGGCTTGAGCACAAGAGGTTGCATGATTTGGTGTTTGTCAAATACAACCAACAATTGAAGCAAAGATATAATGCAAGAGATGAAATTGATGTGTGCAATGAATGGCTCGTGGGAGAGATGGATGAAGATGATGATAATGATGTTGGAAATGATTTGGTATTTGAAGATGCTGATGCACTAAATTGGGCAACTGTGTATGAGGCTTCGGGGGTTGGAGAGTGTAGGATGTATAATAGGCAGAAAAAAGGGAAAGAAATCAACCAACAAGTGTTGCTGCTGCTACCCACACTTCTAAAAAATGGGCAATGGTTGTTGGATCTTCATCAAGGAAGCAAAAAGTAGTCCAAGAAAATGATGAGGATCTAGAGTTTGAGGAGGATATTGAACTTTGTTGGATCGAGTGACCTCAGAATAATTAAGAAGGGGGGTTGAATTAATTATTCATAAACCATTACTAATTAAAAAATTACTCTTCTAAGGCTTTTACTATGTTGTTAAGAGAATAAGGAGTAGAAGAGAAACTTAACCAAAAGTAAAAGCATAAATTAAAATGCACAGCGGAAAGTAAAAGAGTAGGGAAGAAGGAGACAAACACACAAGAGTTTTTATACTGGTTCGGCAACAACTCGTGCCTACATCCAGTCCCCAAGCGACCTACGGTCCTTGAGATTTCTTTCAACCTTGTAAAAAACCTTTTACAAGCAAAGATCCACAAGGGATGTACCCTTCCTTGTTCTCTTTGAACCTAGTGGATGTACCCTCCACTAGAACTGATCCACAAGAGATGTACCCTCTCTTGTTCTTAGTCAAACCCAAGTAGATGTACCCTCTACTTGTACCACAAAGGATGTACCCTCCAATGTGTTAAGACAAAGATCTCAGGCTGTTAAACCTTTGATACTTTGTGAATGGGGATACAAAAGAATTCTTAGGCGGTTAGTCCTTTGAACACTTTTGTATTAGGAAAAGGGAAGAATCAAAAGAATTCTCAGACTGTGTCGTTTTGAATTCTCTGACAAGGGAGAAGGGAGACACAAAAGAATTCATGCGGTTAGCCCTTTTTTCTTTTGGAAAAGGGATAAGAGAGACACAAAAAGAATTCAGGCGGTTAGTCCTTGGCGAATTCTTTTTGGCAAAGGGAGAAGAGAATGAAAAAGATGAATAGCACAAGTTTTCAAGGTTTGGAAAAACCAGAAAACTTTAGAAAGTTTTTGGTACAAAGAAGAAGAAGTTCAAAGAGATTCAAGGCTTGTAAATGATTGTAAGAGATTGATTGGAAAAGTATTCAAGATCATTTGAAATGCAAAACAAAGTCTTGCTTTTATAGACTCTTCATGTCTGGCCAAGAGGACCATTTAGAAGAGTTATAACTTTTAGAAAAACTTAAAACCAATTTGAAAAAGTCAAAAACCTTTTGAAGAGTTACATCTTTTGATTTATTCAGAAATAATCACTGGTAATCGATTACCAAATCAGTGTAATCGAATACACAAAGCTTTTATGTGAAAGGATGTGACTCTTTACATTTGAATTTGAATTTCAACGTTCAAAAGCACTGGTAATCGATTACCAAAACATTGTAATCGATTATAGCTTTTTGAAATCAATTGGAACGTTGTAAATTCATTTGAAAACTTTTTCAAATCCATTTTGCTACTGGTAATCGATTACAACAATCTGGTAATCGATTACCAGAGAGTAAAAACTCTTTGGTAAACATGTTTTTGAGAAAAATCCATGTGCTACTCAATTTTTGAGAAAACCTTTTCATACTTATCTTGATTAAGCCTTCTCTTGATTCTTGAATCTTGAGTCTTGAATCTTGATCTCTTGATTCTTGAAATCTTGATCTCTTGAATCTTGATTCTTGAAATCAACTTTCCTCTTGAATCTTGAAGTGTTCTTGATTCTATCTTGAATATCTTGAACTCATTCTTTGATTGACCTTTGAGCTTTTTGTCATCACCTTTGTCATCATCTTTTGTTATCATATTTGTTATCATCAAAACATCTTTGAATCACTCTTGATTCATCATGAAGCTTTGCTTCTACAAACTTGAATCTAAAGAAGAAGAAATCATGGTTAATTTTGAGGCGTCTGATGGAGAAGAGGGGGAAGGAGATGCTCCACTACCTTATGATAACAACGAAGACGATTAGAGCCTCAACCTTTACTTTGCACTTTGCATTATGCTTTTATCCTTTTGTTATTTTGAACTCTTCGAGTTTATTTGGTGTTGGTACTTGGTTATTGTGGGAACTCATGAAACTTTTTTAGTTTATTTGAATGCAATCCATTGTTTTTTTAATTTTTTATTTATATTTATTTTTTATCTATTTTTTTTGTTAATATTTATATGTATATATATATTTTTTGTCCACCATGATGTCCGCCATTTTTCGCTACGCCATCCGCCATATTTTTGTGGCGGATTTTTGGCTTTTCGCCATGAGCCGCCATCCGCCATTAACAACATTGTTAGAAACATAACATGAAGCTAAAGTAGCTGAAGGATGTCGTAGCTTGAGACTAGGAAAGGAATAAAGCCCATCAGGACCAACAGATCCTTGAAGAAGAGTTTCATTGGAAACCTGGGATTTGACAGCACAAAAATGAGGGTGAAACTCAAAATGCACCATTATCTTGAGCAAACTTGCTCACACTAATCATATTTTTAGTAATCGAAGGCACGTGTAAGAGTTGTTGATTAAGAGAAAAAGAGACTTTAGAATTATACGGAAAAGTAAAAGAGAAAGAACCACTGGATTTGATGTGCAGACCTTGACCATTATCAATGAAAATCTGGTCAGGTTCTTCAAATGATTCTAGCTGCTAAATATTTTGTGCTTCACTAGTGACATTGAAAGAGGCACAAATCCAAATTAGCTATAGTTGGTTGAGAAGAGTTGGTATTGTAAAACCTAATTTTCTTAAAATAAAATAAAAAGAATTTCATTTAAAAATAAATAGAGTTTTAGGAAAATAATGAGGTTTTTGTAATTAATTAAGTAAGAAAAAATATTTTTACTAATGAAAATAATGATTTTGGGGTAAATAAAATAAATATATGTTCTTAGAAAATAAAAAAGATGTTTTATTTATTCATTTGATAAGGAGTAAAATTGAGTTTCTTTTTATAAAATAATAAAATAGAAAAAATAGAGTAAATAATATGCTGAAAGTATCCAAGCTATAAATAGAGACATATTAGGTCAATTTTTACATTAATGTCGCTCCGTCTTTCTCTCAAATTTGTTTTCCTTTCTCCCTCTCCCAAGACCCTCTCCTTTTCCCGCATACATTCAAATCTGTCCTAGTAAAATTACGATCCAAGAATCATTAACCACTAGATTGTTGTAACATTTAAACAAGTTCAAAAATCATTTTTGCACATCCCCACTGTTGGAATTTGCGAAATAATGTTTGTGGTGAGAGCAATGTCCCTCGCATGAAGCTCTCTTTTTCCTGCATACACCAAAATCTATCTCAGTAAAACTACAATTTCAGACTCGTTAACCATTGGATCATCTTGAAATTTGTATACTAGGTTTGGAGCTGATTTTCACACATCTTCACCATTGGAATTTACGAAATAAAGTATGTGGAGGGAGAAATGATCCTCGCATGCAAACAATGGAATGAAGGCTCAAATTCATTCTCTTTCTCTCTATCGCTTGGGAACCCTAGGAGAACACCCAGAACAAAAATTTGAAGAATCTTAGAGAACCGCTAGAGATGCTACTATCACTACCAGACTACGCATGTGAATCCGCTTAGAGGTAAAGGATGGGTTTATCGCAATTGAGGATTTGAATGAACATGTGTATGGATCCTTAGAGGATTAAATTGGGGTTTATTTTGAGATGCTTATTGAATTATAATTCTTTCTTTTACTATTATAATTACGATATTGTTATGTTTGACGAGCAAATTGATGTAATGATGCGAATTGATTGATAAAATTGAGTGCTCTTGGTGTTTTCCTATTTTTGGCCTATGATTTTGATATGATTATGTAAAATTATTTGATGGATTTTACTCCCCATGTTGTGAGAAGTATTTTTGTATAAATATTTTGTATTATGGACAATATTTACTAGATTAACATGATAAATTGATATATTGAGATCATGAAATTGTGCGTAAGTAACAAATTGAATGTGATGAACTATGTGTAAGTGACAAGTTGAGTATGTGTTAAATTGTGAGATCACACATGTATATTGAGATGTTGTATGCATTGAGTTGTGAGCTATGAACTGTACACTCACACGATTGTAAGGCCCTTTAAGGGCGATGAGTAAATGCGCGACGAGTATTATGATGGGATCCACTGTGAAAACTCGACGAGTTTAATCACTTTGAGGCGCAATGAGTTAAAATTATTTTAAGAACAATTGAGGAGACGTGTGTTGTATATAGTTCATAGATAGAGTCTGCATGCTAAAATGTTTTCTAGGTTGGACCTGAATCAGGAGGGAGAGGCCCTGACGAACTCTTCGGAGCGTAGGCCTTAGGGGTAAATACACTCGGTTTGATTGTTCCTTGAAGCCTATGTTGATTCCATATGGTTAGAGTTTTCTCACAAACCAGAATGACCCTGACTAGTCTTCCTATGATTTCACCTAGTGAGAATGAATTGCTACGACATTGCATATAGGATTAAGTCTTAGTACATTTGTTGCATAATGCTTGTGTATTGATCGATATTGATTGGTTGAGTGATATTACATTTTGATCCTTGAGTATGTGAATGATGTGAAAATATATGAGACATGTAGTGTTGAGATGTGATGTTACATAATAAGTGATGGAATGACATGAGCTATGTTAAAGTTAGTTGTATATCATTTACATGATATATATATATATATGTGTGTGTGTGTGTGTGTGTGTGTGTGTGTGTGTGTGTGTGTTGTCCTGTTTTTCTCTATTAGTTAGGAATGTGATAACTCACTCCTTGTGTGTTTTTTGTGTTTGGATCTTGTGATGATCTCAAGCTTTGTATTCATGGGAGCAGATGGTTAGGTGGATGACTATGGAAAACGTTACGCTAGAGGCTGCTGGAACACAATACTCTAAATGGATGTGACATTGACACATGGATTTCTGTATTATCTGCATAATGTTTTGAACATGTTGTTTTATTATTCCGCTCTTTAACTTGTTTCCTTTTGTAAAAAAATGGATGACCTTGTTTTGGGCCAAAGCTGTGTTTCATACCCTTATTTGATAAGTTTGCAATTTGGTGATTAACACTAATGTGAACCTTTTACCCATGCTACCAGATTGGCAAGTGTACCAATTTTATCACAAGTAGTAAAGATTAAAATGGAATTCCAAGTGTCGAATCCACATGGACTTTGGTTGTACTTAAGTGATGCAAACCCAATTATTAAGCAACGAGAAGAAGTAGATGAAGAAAAGATAAAGAATTGGAAGTGTGAAATTTGGAGTAAGGCAAAGAAAAGAAGAAAGATATCAAGAAAAATAAATAATAGTTTACATGCGGAAAGATGAAGTCATAATGCAATAATGTTGGGGGCCTAGTATGCCAAAACTACTTATAATTTAATGTAGTAGATTTTCTCTAATTAATGAAATCCTTGTTTCCACCCGCATCTACTGAATTATCCTATCTCGGGTTTCCCGCACGAAGGACCTAGTTTATTTATCCTTTTTTCCCAAATTTCTTTGCATAGATAATATAACAAACCACATTAAGATAAGAGATGCAAAAATTCTTAGGCAAAATAAATGTCAATCTATTTCTAGCAATGAATTTATTTAGATACCCTTCCCCAATTCTCTAGAAAATAATCATTCTTCTATGCATTACCATCTAAACATTATATGGGTGATCATGCCATAATAACATAAAAGCACAAGGAAGAATAATAGAAACATAATTGCATTAAATAGATAGTAGGGAAGAATTACATTACAAGAGTTCGGCCTCCTGGCTCCCAACAAAAAGGGGTTTGGCCTCTCATAGTCATTAGAGGCTTTACACTTCGGGAGCTAATGAAAGAAAGGGCTGGATGACTAATAGCAAGAAAAAGGGAAATGGATAAAAAACAGAGAGGGGTTTCCCCTAAGGGATAGACTGAGGCTTTAGATAGCTCTAAGACTCCGTGTGTCTTTCCCTTCTACTTCTTCCTCCTTATATAGTCTTCAGGTAACTTAATTTTCACACTGAATTCGCTCTTAGCGCAAGCCGCTAAGCACACATTTGGGCTTCGCCGTGGGCTTTTTGCATCCTAAGCCAGTAGTGTGGGCTAAGCTTGGAGTACACGCTAAGCTTGCAATGCGTGCGAAGCGAGCTGTCCAATTCTTCCAACTTAACTTCAAGGCCTTTTTTCCCAAGTTTTTGTATCAATTTTACCTCCAAAGCACTTGAAATCATCTTCTTTTGAATTCTACCAATCAAAAATTGAAAAGATGTTAATTTCTTCTTCATTTCCTTTAAAAAATAATAAAGTAAAGAAATTACACTCATTTATTAGCCAAAATTGACTATCAAATTAGCTCATATTTTGCACTTATCAACTCCCCCAAATTAAAACATTTGTTTTTCCTCAAGCAAAAGACAAGTTCTAAGTGTGCCAATACATGAGATAATCGCGAATCCTTTCAAACTTTTAATTGCCTGATTCTGAGCTCGCATTAGTCTTGATCTTGTGGACAAAGCATGAAGGAATACACATTGATGTAGCTCCATGTAGAGCTTGTAGGCCTTGGATCTTCTTCATCAATGGAGTCGTTTGCTTCTTAAAGATCAATGGTAGTATAATGGAGAAGGAAGAAAGATGATTGGAGATGTCACTTCAAGGAGAAGATGAGTCAAGAACAAGCTCACCACCATAAGAAGCCATGGCTAAGAGCTTGAAGGTATGAGAAGATGAGTGGAGGGAGAAGGAGAGAAGGAGCATGGAATTTTATGCCTCAAATGAGGTCTGAACTTTGAAGTGTAATTCTCAAATGATGAAAGTTAAAAAAAAAGCACATACAAGGACTCTATTTATAGCCTAAGTGTCACACATAATTGGTGGGAAATTTGAATTTCTATTCAAATTTCACTTGAATTTGAATTTGAAATTGTGGAGCCAAATTTGGAGCCAAAATTTCACTAATTATGATTAGTGAACTTTAGTTATGGTTCAGCTCACTAATCCAAGATCAAGTCCAAAATTCTCCACTAAGTGTGCTTAGGTGTCATGAGGTATGTAAAGCTTGAAGGACATGCACAAAGTGTGACTATATGATGTGACAATAGGGTGTAGCAAGCAAATACTCACCTCTCCCTTAGGATGATAAAAAATTTAATTGGATTGGGCTTCTCCCAATTCAATTAAATTTCTCTCCCAACACACACATCAAATAGTGCACTTAATGCATGTGAAATTACAAAACTACCCCTAATAGAACAACTAGTCTAGGTGCCTTAAAATACAAGAGCTGAAAAATCCTACATTACTAGGGTAGCCTCCCTACACTATGGAGCCTTAAATACAAGGCCCAAAAATAATGAAACTCTAATATAATATGTACAAAGATAAGTGAGCTCATACTTAACCCATGGGCCTAAAATCTACCCTAAGGCTCATGAGAACCCTAGGGCCTTCTCTTGCATCTCTGGCCCAATCTTCTTGGAGTCTCCTAGTCATGGCTCTGGTGATGGGCCCCTTCCTTGGGGGGATTGCATCACATATGGAGATTAAAAAGGTTAGCAAGTAAAAACTTCATCAAGGTAGACTTACCACACTTCATTCCTCACATGGCTAGTGTTTCTCTCAGCGCACAAATGTCTCGGCTTAGAATGTTTTCAAAATCAACAATTGAACCAATGTTCCAAACTTTGCACTTTTTCTCAGTTAAAGCAATCATACATACATATTGTGGATCACTAAGGGCTTTTTAGGCTTCTAAGTTGGTCGGGCTAACAAAGAACTCATGGTTTTTCTTGGGAAAACAAAGTTAAGTTATAAGAGAGCACCTACTTGATAACCCATGACTTGTATTTCAAAAGACCCAACTGCCCTTTATTTCTAACAACACATAAAATTTATTTGGACTTAAGTTGCTATCAACTTTTTATTTGAGCTCAAGGCTTGCTTCTTTTTTTCATTTTTTTACAATAGAAATTGATTTGGTACTGTAGCAACTCATCATATTTTATCTTTGCGTGTGCTCTGTTGGTGATGTTCTTGAAACAATTTTTTTTTAACCCAACCAAAATTCCAACTCCCCCAAATTAAGGGTAAATTTGCCTTGACCTATGCTCTCCTACAACCTAAGATAGGGTGGTCATTAATTTCATTAGGCTCAGGAAAAAAAGAATTAATTGCATTAGGCTTAACATGGTGCAAGGGATTCATTCAAATAACAGGTTGGCTATTTGGCTAAGTGGCTAAGAAAAAAAAACAAGGCCTTTATCATTTCCACCTTATATATGTACCCAAACAGTCTAAGAATCATGCAAAATCAGGAAATTAAGAACAATCGCTCTCTCATAGTTACAAGGTCACACATTTCACCGAACATTTGTGAAGTGTTTGGCTTACCATACCATGATTTCCGTTCAGACATGCTAACCTATTTACTCTTGTGCTTTTGATTCATACTTCATCACTCATAATGACGCCTGCTCATTAGAAGAATCAAAACTATCACGTCAGTACATAGTATCTCATGCATCAATTCACCCAAAACAAGTTGTGGCCAATTATTGATTTCATAGGACTCTATCATGTAGTTTTTTTTATTCAATAACTGAAATCAAATTAAAGAAAACTAAAGATATGAAAAATAAAGAAAAGAAAAAAAATCCTGGTAAAAAACATGGGCCTCACTCCTGTATGGGCCCTGGATCCCAAGCTTTGTGAGCATCACTGATGTTCGCAACATAATCATCATAAACTTCAACATCTGTGGCATCATCATCAGCAACACCAAAGGTGTCATCCCCCTAATAGAAGGAAGTTGGACTCCTAGCCAAGCAACCTGGGCTAGGAATGCCTTTGGTGTCATCACCGATTGCTGGAGGGTGAGATGGTGGAGGCTCTGCATTAGTAGGTACTAGCCGTGGTGGAGACTATGCAGCATAGAGAGGAGTTGCTCCGGTTGAGAAAAAAAGCAAAGAATGGCCGGTAGGTGGAGGAGAGACGCCTGGAGGAGGGACCGCTGATGGAGGATCTGGTGGAATATCTTGAGTGGCTTGGGCCCTGACCTGTTTTGGCCCCAAGAAGACACTAGAAGAGTTTGTAGGATTCACAACTGGCTTGGCTTCATCTTCTTTTAGAAACACAGAATTCAAGTGCCTCCCAACAAGGTTAGCTTTTTGCTCATTTTCCTCCACCTTAAAACAAGTCTTGCTATTACTGGGATGCTCATTTGCCTCAAACAAGTTAAAGGTGACTTTTTAGTCCTCCATACTCATCTCCAAGTTTCCTTTCCCCATTCCACAACACACTTTGCAGTCAGCATGAATGGCCGCCCCAGAATCATGGGGATCTCAACATCTTCAATGTTCATGATTACAAAGTCCACCAAAAAAGTGAGTTGATTGACTTTGACCAGGACATCTTCTACCACTCTGAATGGTCTTGTGATGGAGCGGTCTACCAACTGTAATGTCATTCTTGTAGGGTCAATCTTGAGGTTCCCTATTTTCCTTCACATAGAAAGCAACATCAAATTGATACTTGCTCCTAAGTCAATAAGAGCCTTACCTACGGATACACTCCTAATAGAGCATGGGATGGTGATGCTTCCCGGATCTTTGAACTTGGGAGGTAGTTTTTGGATTACTGCACTGCAATTGCCTCCCACCTCAATGGTTTTGTTGTTGATGTGCTTTCCCTTTTTTATGAGGACGTCCTTTAAGAACTTTATGTAAAGTGGCATTTGTTGTAGGGTCTCTCCAAAAGGGATAGTAATCTCCAGCTGTTGGAATATGTGAAGGAACTGCTTGAAGTAGCGTTCCTTGTCCTTCCTTAATGGCACCAGAGGGTACGGTGCCTCCTTTGATGAGGCTGGTGGTATTTCTCTTTTGGTCTTGGTCTTAGTGAGTTAGACCTCATCACCACTCTCCTTACTCTTATCTTTTTCTCCCTCTTCTTTCTTTTCTCCTTCCTCATCACGCACATCCTTCTCAATTCTCTTTTCCTTCTCAGCACTTTCCCTCCTAGTGAAAATTACCTTGCACTCCTCTTTGAGATTCATCTCAGTATTGGCCCCAAAGGTGCTAGTGGGTCTTTCAGCCATTTGTTTGGCTAATTATCCCACTTGTATCTCCAGGTTCTTAATGGATGACTCTGTGCTCCTATAGTTGGACATGGATATCTGCATGAATTGATTCAATGTCTCCTTAAGCTTGTTGGTCTTCTCATAAAGATCGACCTTTTGGTTGGAATTCTAGATAGGTTGACTTTTTTACTCCTTGTTGAACTGGTTCTCCGGATGATTCCTCCAGCTTGAGCCCAATGTGAAATTTCTCCCTTGGTTGAATCCCGGCGGTCCTCCTTGGTTGTAGCCTTGGAATCCGTGGTGATTCTGAGCTTCCATGTAGTTGACCTCGTTGGCTGCAACGTCTTGAACCATGCATGAGCCTGACTCATGAGCACCCCAACAAATGTTGCATCCTCCACTGTGCATGGTTGAAGGAGGTTGCACTGCATGTAGTTGTTGGGGAAGATTACTTAGAGTGGCTATAAGAGTCTCCAAGGTCTTGGTAAGAAGCTTGTTTTGAGCCAACACAACATCTTGAGAAGTGAGCTCAAGAAGACTTTTCTTTTTGGGTGTTTAGGCTCGATCACGGAGGATGGCATGATCACTGGCTACCATATTTTTTATCCGTTCCATGGCTTCTTCTGGAGTCTTCAACTTGATCTTCCCACCAGCTAAGGCATCGAGGAGCTGCTTGGAATAAGGTCGTAAGCCATTAATGAAGATGTTGAACTAGATTGGCTCACTAAACCATGTGTAGGAGTCTTTCGGAGTAACTCGTGGAAGCGGTCAAGGGCTTCACTCGACGATTTCCATCTTCCTCTCAGCGTTCTTGGACTTCAGGAAGTACTTCTTCAGGAACTTTTCCACTACCTCTTCTCATGTATGCAAGTTATTCCCCTTGAATAAGTGAAACCATCTTTTTGCTTCGCCGTCCAAGGAGAAAGAAAATAGGTTGAGGCAGACAACATCTTCTGGCACTCCTGCTATCTTCACTATGTTACAGATCTCAATGTATTTGGCCAAATGTGCGTACGGATCTTCACACGATTGGCCATGAAACAAATATCCCTGGATCAGCTGGATGAGAGAATGTGGATATGAAATATTGGCTGCCTGCACCTCCTATCTGGCTATGCTGCTAAAATATTGAGGTGTAGCAGAGCTAGAGTAATCCTTTAGCATCATCCTCTATGGACGATCGTCTGCCATGATGCATTCTTCCAAAGGAACAAGTTTGTTTCCTCGCATACACAAAAGAAACAACTACCGTGCAGGTTATCACATAATAAAAATTAAAACTAAAAATAGTAATGTTTTTTAAGTAGAATAAAATAAGAGTGAATAAAGAAAAATTAAAAATGTTTTTTTTGAAAAATTAAATAAATAATAAAAAAATTAAAAGATATAACTGAATTTAAATAAAAAATAAAGAATGATTTCTCTCAAATTGGGATTTGTAACAACCAATTATGAAAACCAAAATCTCCGGCAACGGCGCCAAAAACTTGTTACTAGATTGACAAGTGTACCAATTTTATCACAAGTAGTAAAAATTAAAATGGAAGTCCAAGTGTCGAATCTACAGGGACTTTGGTTGTACTTAAGTGATGCAAGCCCAATTATTAAGCAATAAGAAGAAGTAAAAGAAGAAAAGATAAAGAATTGGAAGTGTGAAATTTGGAGTAAGGCAAAGAAAAAAAGAAAGATAACAAGAAAAATAAATAATAGTTTAAATGCGAAAAGATGAAGTCAGAATGCAATAATGTTGGGGGTCTAGTAGGCCAAAACTACTTATAATGTTAGGGGTCTACGTAATAAGTGATGGAATGACATGAGCTGTGTTAAAGTTAGCTGTATTTCATTTACATGATATGTATATCTATGTTGTCCTATTTTTCTCTATTAGTTAGGAATGTGATAACTCACTCCCTGTGTGTTGTTTGCGTTTGGATCTTGTGATGATCTCGAGCTTTGTGTTTGTGGGAGCAGATGATTAGGTGGATGATTTTGGAAAGCCTTATGCTAGAGGCTGCTGGAACACAATGCTCTAATAGGATGTGACATTGAGACATGGATTTCTGTAATATCTGCATAATGTTCTGAACATGTTATTTTATGTTATTCCGCTCTTTAACTTGTTTCCTTTTTAAAAAAAATGGATGACCTTGTTTTGGGCCAGAGCTGATGTAGCTCCATGTGGAGCTTGTAGGCCTTGGATCTTCTTCATCAATGGAGTCCTTTGCTTCTTGAATTTTAATGGCAACGGAATGGAGAAGAAGAAGAGTTGAGAGGATATGCCACTTCAAGGAGAAGATAAGTCAAGAAGAAGCTTACCACCATAGGAAGCCATGGATAAGAGCTTGAAGGTAGGAGAAGATGAGTAGAGGGAGAAGGAGAGAATGAGCATGAAATTTTGTGCCTCAAAAGAGGTTTGAACTTTAAAGTGTAATTCTCAAATGATCAAAGTTGAAAAAATGCACACACATGATCTCTATTTATAGCCTAAGTATCACACAAAATTAGAGGGAAATTTGAATTTCTATTCAAATTTGACTTGAATTTGAAATTGAATTTGTGGAGCCAAATTTTGGAGCCAAAATTTCACTAATTATGATTAGTGAAATTTATTTCACAACACACACATCAAATATTCACTCGATGCATGTGAAATTACAAAACTACCCCTAATACAAAAACTAGTCTAGGTGCCCTAAAATACAAGGGCTGAAAAATCCTACATTTCAAGGGTGCCCTACCTACATTATGGAGCCCTAAATACAAGGCCAAAAGATAATGAAACTTTAATCTAATATGTACAAAGATAAGTGGACATATACTTAGCCCATGGGCCTGAAATCTACCCTAAGGCTCATGAGAACCCTAGGGCCTTCTCTTGCATCTCTGGCCCAATCTACTTTGAGTCTTCTATACAATGCCCTTGTGGGATAGGATTGCATTAAGAGTTGTGTTTTATACCCTTATTTGATAAGTTTTTAATTTGGTGATTAACACTAATGTGAACCTTTTACCCATGTTACCAGATTGGCAAGTGTACCAATTTTATGACAAGCAGTAAAGATTAAAATGGAAGTCCAAGTGTCGAATCCACATGGACTTTGGTTGTACTTAAGTGATGCAAACCCAATTATTAAGCAACGAGAAGAAGTAGAAGAAGAAAAGATAAAGAATTGGAAGTGTGAAATTTTGAGTAAGGCAAAGAAAAGAAGAAAGATAACAAGAAAAGTAAATAATAGTTTACATGCAGAAAGATGAAGTCATAATGCAATAATGTTGGGGGCCTAGTATGCCAAAACTACTTATAATTTAATGTAGTAGATTTTCTCTAATTAATGAAATCCTTGTTTCCACCCGTATCTACTGAATTATCCTATTTCTGGTTTCCCGCACGAAGGACCTAGTTTATTTATCCTTTTTTCCCAAATTTCTTTGCATAAATAATATAACAAACCACATTAAGATAAGAGATGCAAAAATTCTTAAGCAAAATAAATGTCAATGTATTTCTAGCAATGAATTTATTTAGATAACCATCCCTAATTCTCTAGAAAATAATCATTCTTCTATTCATTACCATCTAAACATTATATGGGTGGTCATGCCATAATAACAGAAAAAGCATATAGAAGAATAATAGAAACATAATTGCATTAAATAGATAGTAGGGAAGAATTACATTACAAGAGTTTGGCCTCTAGGCTCCCAACAAAAAGGGGTTTGGCCTCTCATAGTCATTAGAGGCTTTACACTTCGGGAGCTAATGAAAGAAGGGGTTGGATGACTAATAGCAAGAAAAAGGGAAATGGATAAAAAACATAGAAGGGTTTTCCCTAAGGGATAGACTGAGGCTTTGGATAACTATGAGACTTTGTGTGTCTTTCCCTTTTACTTCTTCCTCCTTATATAGCCTTCAGGTAACTAAATTTTCACGCTAAATTCGCTCTTAGCGCAAGCCGCTAAGCACACATTTGGGCTTCACTGTGGGCTTTTTGCATGCTAAGCTTGTAGTGTGAGCTAAGTCTGCATCGCACTAAGCCAGTAGTGTGGGCTAAGCCTGGAGTACACGCTAAGCCTGCAATGCATGCTAAGTGAGTTGTCCAATTCTTCCAACTTTTCTTCAAGGCCTTTTTTTCCAAGTTTTTGTATCAATTTTTCCTCCAAAGCACTTGAAATCATCTTCTTTTGAATTCTGCCAATAAAAAATTGTGAAGATGTTAATTTCTTCATTATTTCCTTAAATACAATAATAAAGTAAAGAAATTACACTCATTTATTAGCCAAAATTGAGTATCAAATTTACTTATATTTCACAGTTATCAACCCATATGAGCTCCTTTAGGTTTGTTGAATAAAATAATTTTAATTAATTTTCTATTTTCATGTATGATATTACATAAATTTGTATGTAACACTATCAGAATTGGTATTAGCTGGTCGCGAATCATTCTATGTCCAACATTAGAAGGACGAGTGTTACCATAGGCATGTCCAATGGAATTGGAGTTAGACTGCTGAGATGAATAATTCTGAGAATTTGGATTAGGATTCGAGGGATCATGCAAAGTGGGAGAATAGCTTGGCTAATAGTATTTGTAATAGCAATAGTGGCAGTTAGAAGATGTGTGATTGTACTTCAAATAAAATGACATTGAAAGTCAACAAACCTTTCTTTGTGGTTGAGACCACCACCACCCTGATCATCGTGATTGAAATTACCTCCGTGACCAAAACCACCGCGAGAGTTAGACGAAAAATTCTCAGAATTAGGTTGCAATGCTTTGTTTAGCACATTATAGCCATCAAATCCATATGCAAGCGAAAAATTAAGATTAGTCTGTGTGTAGTTGATTGTCAATGAGTTAGAGAAACCATGCTTCTGAAACTTTTGAAGATGAGCTTCATGAGCTAATAACAACACTTCAACCGAAAGAGATTCAAACTTTCTTTCGATAAAAAAAGTCACAGAATGATAATCTTGAGGAAGACCTTCGAGGATCGCATTGATGAGCTCTTAAGGCAAGATCAAACTTCCAACAAAGGATAGAGAATCACACATAGCCTTGATTTTGAGAAGAAATTCACGCATAGGCTTGTCCACAAGCACTATCACATGTAGTTCGGTCTGCAATTGGCAAGCTCTTGCTCGTGTTTGTTTGTGAAAATGGTCATGGATTTTCTCCCAGACTTGATAAGACTGAATGCTTCCAAGCACTTGAAAAAGGATCAACTTCGAAAGAGTCAAAGCCATGTGAGTAGCACCCGATCCTACTACTCCAAGTCTTCATACATAGGATTTTCACGTCCGGTTGCATAATCTTCATTAGAGAGGAACCTTGGAAGAATTATCGGATTTGCTACAAACCGTTGAAGACGATGAGATTTGATCCCCGGTTCCACTGGTTGATGCCACATCAAAAAATTGGAATCATTGAGTTTCTCAGCAATGGAGTTTGGAAATGTGGGGGAGAATGTGAACTAATTGTTCAAAGAAGCCATAGTCGATCACACTAGGCTCTAGATATCATAATAGAATCTTAAGAGAAGATATTTTGATAAAAGAAAAAGGAAACAAAGTTTAGTTTCATTAACCCAAATAACTCAAGAGTACAAAACTGTTTATATAGACAAAGCTGTTAATTATGACAACTGTAATTAGTTGTCATTAACTAACTAACTATCTTAGTGAACTAACCCACTTAAGACTTAACTAGACTGCAGTTGAATGACTGCAGCTCTCTTACAATACTCAATAAATTTCATATTATTATGTATGAGTTGTGCATGGTTCGTCAAACATGGTACACAATAAAAAGTTGTCCTCTAACATGAGCACTTGCCATGTACTGTTCTCTCTGTGTCGAACCCCAATGTGCATCAAACAGACCATTACATTACTGCTAGTCAAATAATGCCTCTTTAATTACAAAATTAAGTAAATTTGGTCACTTCTATAATTTTATTCTAATTGAAGCCTTCAAATTATTTTTATATCTACATATTTAGATGCTTATGATGGATTGGAGATATAAAAATTAGAAAGATCGTACAAAATGTGCTTATTAGAATTTGAAGTGCAAAAAATTTGAGTGAAATTTGATATTTTGGTATGCTATTAAGGTTGTGTTTGCAAAGAGAGAGATAAGTTACCAAAGATGGAAATGGGATAGAAACATTTGGTTAGTTAGTACAATTTTGGATATTAAACTTACAAATTTCTCTCTTTACGGTTGTAGTAAAATTGATTTTTTTTGCAAAAAAAAAAATCAATGTTTTGCCAAAAAAAAAATTAGATCCAAAAATCAATTTTCTTTGACACAAAATATTAATTCTCATGTATTCTCTTAAACCAAACAAAACAACATATCATTTTATTTCTATTTGATTTCTTCTTTTTCAAATTATCTCTCTTTTATTTCTATCTATCATATATTTTTCCTCTAAATCAAACCCAACCTAAAGTATTTTGTTCTACAAACTCTTTATGTAGAGAATGCTAACCTATACACGAATACGTCTAAGTAAGCAAAATGCCTTTTTAAATTACTTATTTTGTTAACAGAAAGAGTTTTACTCTATTAATAAACTAGTCGCCTATCTGTTTAAAACTTTCGTTGCATTTGGAATCCTATTATTCATAAAAAAGTACAAGTATGCTTAAATCGTTTCTGGTTAATACTGAATGGTCAGTAGTTTTTTTTTTTTTTTTTTTCCTTTCATAAGTGGACATGGAAAAAAGCACTTCACATAAGTGACGTTTCAAACTGGCAAAAAATAAAAATAAAACCCCCACTATTTACATAGTTGCTTGAACAAAATTTGCTTTGAAACCATTAAATTAACTAGTGTCATACATTGATCTTTTGATCAACTAAAAAGAGTGGTTATATATATATATATATATATATATATAACGGTTTCACTCAAGGCATATATTTATATGTTCCCATTCTCATCTAGTGATGAATCAGAGGCAGAGTCATCTAGTGTTGAGTTTGATGTAGTCTCCAATTGACCCCCACTCTCGTTATCGGAAGTTCCCACTGTCCTTTCTTCATGAGGGTGTTTTAGGCACCAAGACATTATACTAGCTGTTAGTGTAAGGATCATTTTTGGATTCACCTGAAATTGTGTAACAGCATTGTCATAAAGTAAGCACTGCACACAAAAAGAACTTAATTGGAATGCATTAACAATGTAAATGTTTTTTTTAAGGTTTTTTATACTATTATCCAATCATGAATTGCCATATAAATAAGAGTTAAAATTTGATATAATGTCAATGGAAAGAATTTTAAAGTAATTATTATAAAAAGAAAAAACCATTTTATCATATATGACCATTTATGATGGGATAATAACGTAAACAAGCATTATAGGCATTTGAAAAGTAATTACAAAATGTTGATTTTTAAAATAATTATTTTAAAACTCATATCTAGGATGCTTTTAATTGGTTGATATAGTATAAAAAAATGTTTACACTAACAGTGCATCAAAATCAAACTCAAATGAGAAAAAAAAGTCAAATCTAGTTAGAAATGACATGGACTAATATGCTATTTGACTATTTTTGAAGAAATTCCCTAAAAAGTGCGCGTGTATTAGGTTGAAGGTTCAAACCACAACTGAATGTTTCAGCAGTTTTAAATAATAATAATAATAATTTTTTCTTAACAAAGAAAAGCGCAATATTAGTATTGATTCCAAACTACCTCAGTGATGTCTTCAGGAAGCAGGAATATAGAACATCCAAGCTTTCTTGCAATACTGATAATGTAGGTGGCGTTCATCTTTTTCTCTTGGTCTGCAGGAAGCATGTAATACAAAAGTTATAGGAATGTAAACCAAGATAAAGGCAAAAGTGAGGAATGTCCCCACAAGGCCACAACAATTTTTTAGTTCATTCCATGTGGCAGACAGAGATAACCTCAGCTAGAGACAATTTCATGATTTACATTAATCAATCAAGTCAAGAACACGATATATTGCAGAAGACTAAAACAGCTTATTTTATCTGCCAATCAAACTTTTCCAATCTAGATGTGTGCCACTCAGTTACAGTAAATAATTCAAGGTTAAGTGTTGATCCACTCCTATATATTAAGTTAGATCATACAGTGGTTTTAATCATGAAGTATGACTGTAGGTTTGACAAGTGATGAAAGTTTTTCATATTTCAATAATTTCAGAAGCAGCCAATTCCTATCATCAAAAGTTGTTGATTGTCACAAAACATAAATTTCCCACATACCACCATTTCGCATTAAATTAGACAGACATGATATAAAGCCAATATTGCTTAAAGAATGTGATCAGAAAAACATCTAAAGCAATAAAAGAATCCAATGCAAGAAAAAGAGGTCATGCCTATAAAAGAAGCACAAGCAATTGGAATGTGTGGTTCGAAAACAAGCACAATATTGAAAGGGTAAAGAGAAAACATACAGGTTACTCCCTTTGTTACAAGACCCCAATTTACAGCTCTGGGTGTCACTGAACTTAGAAGCTCAAGGAAAAATATTCCATCTGATAAACTTTTATCCTGAAATTTGAAATTGTAATAATTTATTTAATAACTTATTCTGTAATCATTTAAAACCTGAACACATGCTACAAGTCAAACATGAAAAATGCAGCATAGATTATTTACCAGAAAAGAATTATACTGGGTAAACAAAATTATTCTGAACACTTGGCCAGGCTATCATGTGGATTTCAATATTTTGCAAGTCAATTAATCCAAGATATTTTAGATTATAGTATGGTGAAGGTTAAAAAAGCTACTTCTGGAATATTTAGATTCTGTTCAAGATTAACATTATCTAAAGGCAGTATTTTGAATTTCAATGTTCACTACAAAATACAGATAAAATCACATGCTTAAGCAATTTTTGTTTATTGCAATATGCTAAAGAAAATTGTTTTTGGCAATTTTACCAATCCTACTATTCTCAAGGTTTTTTTTGTGTGCCAAATTTACGTACACGAGAATGCTCCTCCACAAAGCAAGCATCAGATTCAAAATTTCACACTCAGCATCTACAAAATGCCTTGGCACAAATAATGGCTACATATTGGTCATTATGCTGCCCCAGACCGATATCTCCTGTCAAGAAAAGTATCTCTTGGCAAGGTTTGTCCATGTGCATGAGTCTCAATAGAATACTATGCTGGTGTCATTTGATCCATGTAGCCAAGTGGAAAAAAGGTAGGTTTTTGTTGTTTGATCACTAAATATGTTTTTCAACGTTACCACATACCAATTAAAATTAGCATTATTAACAAAGAAAATGTGGCTAAAAACTAAATCAATGAGCAGATGCTTGAGTGAAAGGACTATAAAGGTACAATTTCAATACCTTAAAACTGTCCATGCGGCTTTGGCTTCTGGAGCTGCTAACCTTGCTGTTGGCCCACTCTAAAATATCAGCATCATTTATTTCCTTTCCACGAGAGTAAAATCTCAAGTTCTTGAGAAGTTGTAGGATATTGTATCGCATCAATTGCCACAAATAAGCTAAAAAAATCAAATAGTATTTGATTTAGTCTCTGTATGTGTGATCATTGAATTTAGTGGGGTATGATCAACAGATTAATTGATTAACTACAAGGTAAGTAGTAACAGCACGAAATTTGGAGGTCAACCTACCTAGTATTAATTTTTTATTTCCCTGCACAATGTCATTTCCAGCAACATTTACCAGCGAAAATTTAAGCTGTTTCCCTATTTTCACAACTTGGTTGCAGTTCTCCACTTTTCTAAATGGCATCTTAATCGGAGGCTTATTAGCAATCTTCCAATTGACAATCCCTGGCGACACCTTGTCAAGAGTCTCTAGAAGAACCCACCTGTAAAGAACCAGCATCATCACAACTCAATGGATAATAAAGATTAAAAAACAACTGTGAGGTCTGCTACATTAATAACACAATGTCATTTGACTCGGTTAAAGACCAAATAAAGTCTGCATGAGTTATCTATGACAAAATAATTCCAATATAGCAAATGCAATTAAAAGGAATTACATTACTTAACTAAAATATGAACTGTAAAGAGAATAAAAGTTATAGCAAAAAACAATCAATTGTAAATGACAACTAGTTTCAATTCTATACAAAACCTTATAACAAACCAATTCAAGCATAATATAGAATGCAAATAAGAGAACTAGTAAAAATGTTAGAGATATTCACCCATTTCGGAGATCCTCGAAGACATTGTTGATATATGTTGAATTTCCAAAGCTATTCATCCAAAGGCGAAATGCTCTTTCTTCTCTAGAGTCTTGGGTGTCATCTGGAAATGTCTCAAGGAGAGACATCTGTTGTTTTGTCTGGGCTGAAAGTCCATTCCTACAAGAGGGAAGTTGAGTTAGTAGGCATATATATCTTAAAAACCAAAAATAAAAATCGGGTGTATTCAAACTTATCAGACCTTGACCACAATTTAGCTAAGGTCTGATATTTTACTAAAGACTTAATTGTCTGTTAAGTACACCATATGCCAAATAGACTGAAGTCAATAAAATAACTACTGATAAAAACAAATAAACAGTGAATGAAAGCCCGAAATTAAGTTCCATTTTTTTTTGCTTTATCCATCCACAACCCAAAAATGAAATGATTTACATGCTTAATAATATAATACTTGAGAAGAGGATGGTTATTCTCACCTGTGCTGGAAAATATGAGCAACAAAGGCAAGATTAAGATTTGGGGATCCTTCCACTATGTCTCTCGCAGTTAAGTATCGCTTGCAACCCATCTTATCAGCATGTTCAAGAACTAACTTTGCTCTTTCAAAGGGATTTTTAACTGCCAACGTGGAGAGATTAGTGTGTTCAGGTGCAAGAACATTTAGAAGGTGTGCATAAGCCTCAGCATCCTGCAGTGTCCGAACCATAGAAGTGCAATAAGTAGCTATTTACAAGAAATGCTTTGAGAAGCTTCATTTATAATTAATGCCTACACTAACTTGACTTATAAATTTCCTATACTTCCAATGACTTAAGAATTAACTACTTTTCAACTTGAAAACGAAGACAACAAAAGGTAGATTATGAAATAATGATTCCTACACCAGACAATAGATGGCTGCAGTAGAAGTGGTCTACAACTCGGGCAAATTTAACCTGTCAGGGTTTGAATCTAGGAGTTGCCAATCTAGGAAGGCTTTATCTAACTGTCATCCATAGCCCAAAAGTTTGTCACTTTGTCTCACAGCTATGTCTGTGGGGATACTGAGCAACGATTAAGTAATATTCCTACAATAAATGAGTTTCTTTTTATAATACTAGTGTGTCTATATCCATACAGAGGTATGGCTCAGGTGTTCAAGCTGACAATTTTCTTTTTAATTGGACAAATAATGAGTAGTGTGCTCAACATGTGTCGAACAGGTATTAGGAAAGTGTTGGCATCCAAAACATTCAGCCATTACCAGACTTCAAACAAGAGAAGTGTCTTCACTTCATGGATCAAATGATCAAATTATTATTCTAGAGGAAGTGAACGAAACACAACTTTTGCATTGAGATAGTACTGAATGAACAGTGATTCTAGTTGTCCAAAGCAAATGATAGAATATAAGTACATTTACTTTTCACCAAATTAAGAACTCAATTACCTTCACATCAGAGGAGAAATTAGTGACAATCTTCTTGTACCCTGCTTTTTTCAAATGGAAATTCATCCACCTCAACAAGATTTTTTCTGGGGGTAGATTCATGAACTCTTCCATATCCTGTTAATTTTTTAAAACAAAAATTAAGGCAACATATACAATAAATAATGGAAATATGAAAAGATGAAGAAATAAAATATTTACCTTACTGTCATCAAGCAGCTCAAGCAGCTGTGGAGTTTTCTTCAAATCGAGGTCCGCCAATAATTGTATCTAATTTATCACCACCATTAGGAATGTCAAAAGCAGGCACCACAAAATGTAACATGCATTATGCAGTAGTGACCATTAATTCCATCAACCCAAGAATTAGACTAAATAACAACTTTCCACTTTCCAGATTTACTTGTAGGATAGGATGAAAGTTTTTACAAATTTAAACCAAAAGGTCATAAACTTGTGTATAATCAATGATTGTTTACCTTAATAATCTGAGAAATCACCCCAAGCACCAGATGACGCTGAAATGAGAACAAAAACATATTAGATTCCACTTCATGTGAAATTCACTACCATGATCAAATACTAATGCACAAAAATGACTGGGTAAAAAAATTCTCGAGATATCTTGATCAACTCACTTATCACACAGATAAATCTTGACCCCCTTCTTATCACATGCATCATGTTTTTCACTTGGCAAACATCTCAAACACAATTGTTCATATACCAGTTCAACATAGTTTAGGCACATGGGTGTCTTAACCTAACTTTTTAGCTCTTTAATCATTAGGCACATGGGTCTCTTAGCAGAACTTTTAAGCTCTTTGATTTAAGAAAACGTCATATAGATGGGCAGAACATGAATCTACAGCTGGTCTGCTATTTTAAGGCGAACTTAGATTATGCTAGTAAAGCTGATGTACATCAAACAGGATTAAATTTAATAATGCAGAAACTTCCTGAGTCCAATATAACAGAATACTTTTAGTAATCGCCATCATAATATCCTATTTCATGTGTAGCATTGCCAAAAAGAATAGAGAAAGGCTTTGACTGTAAAAAAATGTAGCATGCTATAAAGATACTTTACCAGCATTCGGAATCATTTAAAAAAAGGGGTAACTTGATTGAGAATTACTTTGATCGAGAAATAATCAAATCTGACCAGATTTCATTTATAAATTAAATTAAATCTTAAATTTTGTGGTTCTGCAGTGTACATGCCCACAATAATTCTGCTTTTATGGGTGGAAACTAGAAGGCCTACAAACATACCCTTCCTTCAATGAAGTCCTGAGTGCCAATGTTGACCACTGTACATCCAATTGCTTTAGCAGAGTTGAGGCAAAGTGTGTGATTTTCATTCCTTTCCCATGGATTGAGTATTCTTTTTGTATTGATCGCCCGTTCGTCGATGGTCCCTGGAACTGCTACATTGATAAGCTTGCTGCAACAGCATGTAACTCTTTTTAAAATAAAATCTCCAAGAACAGTGGAAATAGTAAACCAAGTGAAAATGAACAGTACCAAAGAAGAACACCATCTTTTGCAATTTCAAAGAGCTCATTGGTTGAAGGGTCAATAGGAAGATATTTCTTGAGGAACTCATCTTGTGCTAGATAGTGATTTATATGTGCTACATATGATGCTTTCTCTGATTCACTTATTGTGTGAAGCAATGTGGTTGTAGCTGCCTTGAGGAACGCTGACGAGTTCTTTGGACTACTTCCGGTTCTAGAATTCACAAATGTTTGGAGTTTCAAGTAGACCTGTCATCATTATATTATATCACTATTACAAGTTATCCTTGGATCAAAATTTAACCTGATCACAATAGCTGAAATTGTTCTAGTATGTTTCTAGTATTTTTCTACTCTTGAGATGAACCAGTCCCAAACTTCATTCCTTATACTGTCTGGTTACTATATCAATTAAAATACTCCACAATATGGTTATACATTTACAAAAGATGCAACCAGTATAATTAGAAAAATCAATGGAAATTTCAGCAAAATGAAGGATGAAAAGGTGCTTTTGAGTTTAGGGAGAAAAAAAGGAAATTGGTAAGAAAATTAATAAAAATGAAAAATATCCTTTAAATGCCATTTGGATTAGATTTATATCAGCACTAAAATCTAAAATTGCACAGCCTGATGCAATTTCACTGAAGGAAGCTTTTTTTATTTTATTTTTCATTCTGGCAAACTATTTGGGTTGTCAAACAAACAGGCTATAAGTGAAGGTTTCAAACGAGAAAAATCAAAAACCATATATACTTTTCTACTTATTCCTCTCTTCTATTTTTTATTGTTATCTTTTTTGTTGTACTAATAAATAAAGAAAACTCTAAATCAACCGGCTGATCTTTGATCATCATCTGGGCTCTAAAGCAACAGAAAACACCTGTTTCAATTCGCATATTCTTCTCCTATTTCAATGATATTGAAAAGATTTAAGATTGGCAAAGAAGAGAACAGTAATGGATCAGATAAAAAAGAATGAAAACGAAAAAGGTGATGCGTAGTGTAGAATGTAGATATCGAATTTCGAAAAAGCCAAAAGATCCACCACCCTCAATAGGTTGATACCTGAACAGATGATTAGCAAATCAAGATTACAAAATAAAACTCACCTTGAGAAACAATTCAAAATCAACCTCCTCTTCAGTGTTCTGATACACATCCTTCACGCAAGAAGCTCTCTCTTCCTCACTCAGATTCTCTCCCACCACCTTCAACCTTGACATCTTCGAAGCCAAATCCGCAATCACAAGCCTCCCACTTTCCCTCCTCATGCTCATGAACTACACAAACACATATCAATCACACACTGATCATAACATGACCCAAATGCCCAATCAACACAACATCAAAAATCCAATTTCCAATAAAAAACATGAGATTCAAACATGTTTTAGCTCACCCCACAATGGGATTGCAACCAAGATCAAGTTTTTAAAAAACAGTT
Organism: Glycine soja; assembly: GCF_004193775.1. NCBI lineage: Eukaryota > Viridiplantae > Streptophyta > Magnoliopsida > Fabales > Fabaceae > Glycine > Glycine soja. The sequence goes on from NC_041017.1 coordinate 9,364,290, forward strand.
TACGACCGCGATTTTGGCCACAACATCAAGGCTTTTGGGGTCTTCACATCAGTCGTATTTATCTACAATTTCCCACCATATCAAAAACCGTGACAAAGCTGCAATCGCGACCGCAATTTGAAACCTTAACCAAGAGGAACTTACATGGGACTTTAAGCTACGAAGCTCCACTTGTGTGAACTGATTCTGAAGCCATGGATCTGAAACAAGAATCCCCCAGTGACCAGACATGTCTTCAGCGTCTTCTGTTTCAACCAGAAAATGAATCAATATGGGAAATGAAGAATAACTGTATGAGAAGAAGAGAGAAATAAAACTTCAAAAGTGTATGTAATGTATTAATGTAACTCTGTAATGCAATAATGTACCTATTTAACTAACACTTGCTTCTTTTTTTTTTTTCTATCTCAATGTTACTCTTTCACTTTAGTCTTAAAAAGGCTTCTTCAAGAGTGGTGGTAGGAATGAAGAAAGGTGTGTGTGAAGTGAGAGAGTTGCCAATGCCAACACTACGGGACAGTTCAGAGTTGTCAGAGTTCAAAGTTGTTCTGTGAGAGAGAAAATCGAGAAAATTCAAATTATTATTACAATAATGTCCTAAGTTTGAACTTCCTAACATTTGGGGTGGGACCCTCTTCGTTGCCCGTTAAAAAGACATTTTTAAATTTTTACTTCCATGTTTAAACTTGGTATCGCCTAGCAATACATAGTTGAATTTACCCGGGTAAAATTAAGTTCAGATTTCTTAAACAATAATTCGAGTTTGAGTTTTATAAAAAAAAGTGATTAGGAGAAATTTTTTAATTAAATATGATCAATTATATTTTTTAATAAAAATTAATTATCAATAAAATTGATAAATATTTCATATTAATATTATGGTAAAAAAATCTGATGTTAATATTCTTTTTGTCAAGTTACATCGGCGTAAGTTGTTGTATTAATTTCAACTGTTACAAGTGTTTTTTTTAAGTGAAGTTACCGAACCTTGAAAATTAGACGTGTTGCTCTTTATGTTTAATTTCATATTTAATTATATGGACCATATGGCTGATACTTTCCACTAAATTTTGGACAACTAGACGATAGTTTTGGGATTTATATTTGACTTTATTCTGATTGACGTTTTGCTGTAACAAAATTAGTGCGTGTTTGAATTAATTTCTTTTAAAATTACGATTTTAAGAGTTTTAAAACGAAAATAATTATTGTTTTATAACAACAAAGCCATATATACAAATGTTAGGCCCCGTTTGATTTTCAGATAATTTTAAAAACAAAATGTATTGGGAAAAATTAGAGTTAAATTGATTTTTAATTTAATTTCTAAATGGTTTTACATTTATTATCAAACTAAGAAAAAATATTTTGTGAATTTGATTTTTTGTTTTAAAATATATATTTTAATTATTGTCACAACTACCATCGTTGCTGTCACCTCCGCCACCACCACACTCTATCATTGTTGTCTTCACCACTATTATCATCACACCACTATTATCACCATCGTTGTTACCTTCATTGTCATTCTCATTGCCGCTATCACCATTTCACCCAATCATTGTTGTCGTTGTTATCATTACCATTCTATTACTGCTATCACCCTTATCACCGTTATCGTCACCACTACCACCACACTATCGTCACCACAACCACCATTACATTCTTGTCTTTGTCACTATTCTACCCCATCACTATCCATAATTTTAAAAATCGAGCTGGTGATTGATCTAGTCAAGGCATTGGATGACTAAGTCAATGGTTAAACTAGTAGGTCACTTAATTGACCTGCATTATCTAACTATTTCCTTCCTTAGGCGTGATTCGACCCAAGTTGCACTAGGTTCAATGCATAATTGATATAATAGAATAAAATAAGATAAAACGGTTGTCTCATTTTATCTATTTTCAGTGACATTTTCTTAAAAACTAAAAACAATGAGTAAAACAAACTCAAATTTTAATTTTTAAAAATTTTAAAACTAAAATTGAGAAACCACTTCAAACGGAGTAAATTTTCGACATAAAGATGTTAGTTTGGGGTTCAATTTTTTTCTAAAGCAGGTTTAATTTTGACTTCTTCTTTTGAAGTTTTGTTGAAAGGAAACTAGTGTATATTGACGGGTAATCATGTTTTTCAAGTATGTAGTTAATAATTTAATTTTTAGGTTATATGTATAAAAAAAATATGCTGAAAAAAGTTAATTCTTTAAAAAAATTTCAATGTTTTAGAGGATTAGTTTTTAGTTTCAATTAAAGAATATTCGGAGTTCAAAAAAGAAAATTAGTGTGTTTGAATTAATCTATTTTAAAAATATAATTTTATAAGTTTTAAAGTAAAAATACCAATTAGAAAAGCAAATCTATATATACAGTCTGAGATGCAAGCACCATATTACTTTTGTAGTTCATCGTAATTATATCGTTATTTTATTCGAAATATTGAATTATTTTTATAATTATTCGTCATTTATCTTTCATATCATGATTCCTTAAATTTATATTTATGGCAAAAGTTGAAAAGTTTAACTATTTTATTTAAATGCATTAAATAAAATGAGGGCAAGAAATTTAAGTTTAATAAAAGCTGAGTTAAAACTTTCTTTATTGTTTGAAAAACTTTCCATTTCATGACATAACAGCAGCACTTATTATTGTGAGCTGTTTTAATAACTCTAGTGTTGCGTTTTTGTTTTATTTGAGTTTTATAATTAGGTTACTAAATTTTTAAATCATTTTTATGCTTAACCATATTTCTATTAAGGTTCTGTTAAGGATAAGACCTAATTAATTAGTTTTCTAAAACAATTTGGAGACCTATTGAACAATTAAATTAATGATTTGATCTTTCAATTATTTCAAAATTTTCAATGAGATATATGAAATTCATAACTGAAAATATGTTTAAGGAAAATTATTTAAGGGTTAAAAGAGCTAATTGCAAACTTTTAAAATACAAGGACCTATTAAAAAAATCCTCAAATAATTCAAAAACTTCAAATTATTTAAATCTTTAAACAATTGATACATGATATCCTTTAGAATTTAGATTTAAGATTTTATCAATCAAGCTAATAATATATTAATAAATAGCTGATAGTGATAGTATGAAGGTCTTTTACACTATTACACTAAGTACATCTAATGTCATCACTTGTATATCAGTTATTAAAAAACCAATATAGAAAGTGATGCAATGACATTTTTGCAACTATATGAAAGTTGTTAACATTGGTTCCTACAAAACTCATGCAAGACATGAATTGTTAACTTCAGTTTTGTAGAAAGCAATGTATGATTTGCATTTTTAACATCAGTTCTATATAAATTGATATTGAATTTGCATCTAAAACTTACACAATGTCTCAATTCAATCATCCTCACTCGTTCCATTCATCTTTCTCTCTCAAAACCCTAATGCCTCTACCAGCTAGATGCCTCCTCCACCACCACCTCGTGCCACCACCTCCCTCCAACTCAAAACCTCTCTCTCTCAAAACTCTTACCTTTGCTCTCATCGTCTTGAAACCCTTGCTCTCTCTATCTAATGCAAAGTAGGTGTTGCTTCTTGTTAGTCACTATTCACGGCTAAGTTTTGTATTGAATATTTGCACAAAATTAGCGCTTTACCTCCAATTTATAGTTCATTTTGTAGGAATTGTACATATTTTCATGTTTAGTTTGGCTTTATACAATAGATGCTTCCATTTTTGTGAAGTAATGTTGAAACCACTTCAATTTCAGGCTAAAAGAAGAGAGGGTTCAAGTAGTTGGTGTCTCGCTAAGCGAGGCAAATGCGCTTAGCAAGTGACATCCGCTAAGCGAGGCATACAGCTCGCTTAGCGTGTTGGAAAATCCTAGAAGATGATCAGTTAGAGATGTGCTGGCTCAGTGAGCCGCTAGCTCGCCCAGCGAGTCAGTTGTCTCTTCTCGCGCTTAGCGCGCCCAGCTCGCTAAGCCAAAATTCACTTACTCTCGCTTAGCGAGCCAATCTCGCTAAGCGAGCCTTCAGAAGCTGAAACATCCAATTAGCCTTTAAAACACTGAAGTTGGAGGAAACTAGGGGAGGGATTGAAAAACAAAGCCAAGGGAGAAGTTGAAGCGATAGAAATTGAGCTACCAAGAGAGTTTAGGCTAGAGGAGTGAGATTAGGGTTCTAGAGGTTGAAGGAGACATCTTTAACCCTTCTTAGCCATTTTCTTTCACTTAAACTTTGTTCTTCCCTATATTGAGAGTTCATTTCTTGTAATGGAAGGCTAAGCCTCTTGGTTGGGAAGTTCTGCTGAACCTTGATGTAACATTATTTCACTATCTATTTAATGTTGTTTTTATGTGTTCATTGCTTCTATCTATGCTTATTTTTACATGCTTGTGGCTTGATCACCCATTTGTATGTATAGTTAGGATTTTTAGCATTGGAAAGTGCTTTAAAGCCTTAGAGCTTGGTAGAGCAAGCTAGAAAACTGTATGTCTAGGAATGGAGTGAAGTGATCTAGTCCATATTATGCTGTAGACTTAATGCGACTCTTTTAGGCTAAGTTTGTTGAATGATCAAGGACGAGGTTTAAAGAGAGTCAGGCCCATTCACTAGAGGAATCTTGGTTTGGGTAATTTCTCAGCATAAGAACACTAGGATAACATTAAATAGATAAAAACACATAACATCAAGGAAAATTCAGTAAAACGACCCAACGTTTTTTACTTGACTGTTTTTAGTTCTCAAACTTTGGATATTTAGTTTGTATTTGACTAGATTTTAGAACAAAAACTCAATTTGATATTTATCTCGCTTTTAGTCATATACAAATGTTTGCTCATTGAATGTACAGTTTCTGAGTGAAACAAATTCTCTGTGGATACGATACTCGGTCTTACCGTTTTAATATACTACTTGTGCGAATTGGTACACTTGTGCCATTAATACAACACTTCCATGGACGAGCATCTTCAACATCTAGAAACAGCCTTCCAAGTATTAATGGCACATCAATTCACATTAAAACTTTCTAAGTGTTTCTTTGCGCAGAAACAGGTGGAATACTTAGGCCATTTGGTTTCCACTAACGGTGTGGAACCACTAGCCGAGAAGGTTGAAGTTGTGCGTCAATGGCCATCTCCACGCACCACCAAAGCTTTACGAAGCTTCCTAGGACTGGCTGGGTTCTATAGACGGTTCATCAAGGGGTACGCAAGCATTGTCGCCCCCCTAGTGAAGGCTACCATTATGGACCCATTTCAATGGATTGATGCTACCCAAGCTGCTTTCGACCAACTGAAGCTTGCACTGTCCTTGGCACCAGTCCTGGCTCTTCTAGATTTTTAGGGGTGGGCATGGGTGTTGTGCTTTCACAAAAGGGTCACCCAATTGCGTATTTCAGTAAACCTTTCAGTGCCAAATTACTCCGGTCATCGACCTATGTCCGGGAGTTGTTTGCTATTATGGCAACTATTAAAAAGTGGTGACAATATTTACTGGGGCATTATTTTGTCATCATTATCGACCATCGGAGCTTGAAAAAGCTTCTGACTCAGGTGGTGCAGACGCTGGAGCAATATATGTATCTCGCCAGACTGATGGGCTATGATTACGAGATACACTATCATTCAGGAGCCAATAATCAAGCAGTTGATGCCCTTTCCTGCGTTCCAGAGCTTGATTCTTCCATCGCTCTCATGCTTTCAGTGCCATGCCTGGCCTTCATGGATGAACTTTGAATTCAGCTTGATCACCATTCAGACTATGTTCATTGCCGCAATGACATTGTCACTTATCCCACCAAACACCCTGGGTTCTTCGTTGTTAACAATCTCATTCTACACCACCATCGCATCTGGTTGCCAAAAGATGCCCCAATTATTCCCACTCTCCTCACTGAATTTCATGCTACCCCCACTGGGGGCCACTCCGGTGTCGCCAAGACCATTGCTCGTGTTTCTGAGAATTTTTATTGGCCCGGCCTTCGCGATGATGTTGCTACTTTTGTGGTCAATTGCCTTGATTGCCAGTCCACCAAATATGAGGCAAAGAAGCTTGTTGGTCTCCTATGCTCACTTCCAGTACTCATCGTCCATGGGAGGACCTATCATTGGATTTTATTGTTGGCCTACCCGAGTATAAGGGTAACACAGTTATATTGGTGATAGCTGATCGTTTTTCTAATGGGGTCCATCTAGGAATGCTTTCCACTGCGCACACTGCCTTCATGGTGGCAACCTTGTTCCTAGAGATGGTCGTCAAAATCCATGGAGTTCCCTGGAGTTTGGTCTTCGACAGGGATCCCTTATTTCTCAGCAAGTTTTGGCAAGAGCTTTTCCGGGGTAGTGGCACCCACCTACGCATGAGCTCTGCGTATCACCCTTAGAGTGATGGGTAGAGTGTGTTGGACCTTGTGGCCTCAATAATCTTAAGAGGGATAGGCTTAGAATGCAGAAGAAGCAACAACAATCAATTTAATAATGTTCTATAAACATGCAAGGCAAAATTGATTGCAATAACATAAATGAGATAAGGGAAGAGAGAATGCAAACACAGTTTTATACTGGTTCGGCCACAACCCGTGCCTACGTCCAGTACTCAAGCAACCCACTTGAGATTTCCACTATCTTTGTAAAATCCATTACAAAGTCTGAACCACACAGGGACAACCCATCCCTTGTGTTCAGGAATCCTTTACAACAAGAGACTCACAGTCTCTTAACCAATCTCATTGAATAAGAAGAATGGAAGAAGAATTCTCTCTTCAAGAGAAGAATATTACAATGAAGATCATGTAAGAATCCTTATAGATTTTGCAAGTGTTTGGTCAAGGATTTCTTTTGAGAGAGCATTTGACAATGAAGTTCTTTTGAAATCTCTCTCATTGTCTTTTGAGAGGATAAGACATTTTTGCCAAGCAAAACTCTCTCTTCAATTTCATCCCAAGTCACACATATATATAGGCCTTTGATGGCCATTCAAAATCCAAATGATAAGATGTGACTGTTGGCGATATTCCTTGAAAATCCTCTCTGGTAATCGATTACAGAATTAGTGTAATCGATTACACAGTTGTTTTTCTTGAACAGTTGTAACCTTTCATTTAAAATTTGAATTCCCAACGTTCAGAGTCTCTGGTAATCGATTACATATGATGTGTAATCGATTACACACTTTCAAACCATTGGTAATCGATTACATGTATTGGTAATCGATTACATGTGCCTTGAATGACTTGAAACCTTTCATTGTGAGGCAAGGCTTGATCTTGAAGAAATCTTGAATCAAGGCTTTGTTTGTTGAAACAATCTTGTATTAATCTTGAAGCAAAATGAGCCTTGTTTGATTCTTCTTTTGACATCATCAAAATCATGTATACATACATTCACAGACTGAGGTAATTAATCGCATCATCGAGCAATACTTGCGCTCTTTCGTTCACCGGCATCCTCGAACTTGGGGCAGACTCCTTCCTTGGGTTGAGTGGTCTCATAACACCTCCTGGAATTCTGCTACCGGCGCCACTCCTTACGAGATCATATTTGGCCGCAAGCCATTTAATTTCCCAGAGTACCTTGCCGACGACTCTAACATTGATGCTATTGATACCATGTTTTGCGATCGCGAGGATACTTTTCTGATGATTCGCAAGAAATTGCTCAAGGCTCAGGATGCTATGAAGGAGAAAGCTGATAAACACCATCGGGATGTGACCTTTTTTCCTTGTCAATGGGTGTTGCTCCGACTTCGCCCACATTGCCAGGTCTCTGCTAGAGAGAACCCACACATCTCAGGAAAATTAGCAAAGCACTTTTATGGGCCATTCCAAGTCATGGAAGTCATTGGCAAAGTCGCTTATCGTTTGCAATTGCCACCCGACGCTAAGATACATCTCGTCTTCCATTGCTCCATACTGAAACCGTTTCATGGTGATCCCGGCGATCCTGCTATTTCTCCCCTGCCCTCTCACTTCCATGATGCTCAACCAATCATTCGACCCGCGACAATTCTTGACTCTCGGCAATCCTCTGCTTCCACCTGGGAGGTCCTCGTTCAGTGGCATGGGCTTTCTCCTGATGAAACCTCTAGGGAAGATTGGTCAACCTTATGTCAAGACTATCACCTTGAGGACAAGGTGCTTTCCCAAGGGCCTAGGGGTGATATAGGAGGGGATATAACAAAGGCAAGCAATGACACAGGAAGCCACATAGTTGAGGCAAGCAATCAACATGATGAGGTGCAGCAAGCAAATCAGGCCAACAAAGAGCAAAAGCCAAAGAGGAGGGTAGCAAAGCCAGCATACCTTAGAGATTATGTATGAGAGGGTGGGATAGGCATTCTGTTAGAACAATTCCAGCACGTGGGAGACAATGCTAACAAACTTGATTCTAAATATTCCAAGGGTACACAAAAGGGTAGCAATTCTGTTAATTGAATTAGTATAAATAAGTGTAATACAATATACAGAGGCATGAATGAAATGAGTATTTTCCTTATCTTAGCTTAATTTTCCTTCTCTTCCTCGGAGGCCCTGGTCCTCGAAACTAGAAATTCCCCTTCAGCTTGTATCAGTCTCCTAGATTGTAGGAATTTTTAATAGTCTTTCAGTTAATGTAACTATTAGTCGATCACTAGAAATATGGCCTATCACATTGTAACAAAGATACATACATCAATACACAAAATCCAATTATTTTCCAGCCTACTATTTGCATTATCTCGTTTATCTTCCTTATCTCGTCTATCTCTTTCACATTCATTTATTACTTTTAGTCGTTTATTGCTTCCTTTACTGTAATATCTTCAGACACTTTAGTTCCCTGAATGCTTGAAAGCTCTTTGAAGTAGATTAGGAATCCAACCAAGGAATAGAGTCCTTTCCTTAGGTCAATCACATAAAGGAAATCAATGTTTGATGCTTAGTTATCACTACGGATAAAGAAATTTCACACCAACTGAACTGAATGTAGTGTATATTATGTCATAAAATATTATGTATCATATTCTATATTATTTACAATTTTTGTATTAAAAATAGATTAAGGTCCTACACCACAATACGGCATTTGCGTATTAGGTAGGTAGTCAAATTATTTTATAAAGATTTTGATCATGTTGAATTATTTAGTCGATATTAACATGGAACTAGTCCAATATTTTTTTTTTGTAGTAACTAAAATTTGACGTCTTTAAGAATCTAATTTTGCATTCTTTTTTTTTTAGTGATTGACTTTTGTTTATATGTGGGAATTGAGAACAATATCTGAGATTTATAATAACTAACCTCCTATCTAATTAATTAAATTAGATTCTCTTGACTTCGTAGTAACAATCTTGAAGTTGGTTTAAAAATATTGAAAAAAAACAATAGAATGAAAAATATTTATCGGGATTAATTTGGTAGATTCTTTGCAAATTATTGCAGCATCATATTTGTTGTGGAGGGATTAAATTTTATTTTTAGAAGTTAAAGATTAATTAATATATAACAGTCATTGTTTCAGTTATAAGTGGTTTGTATTCAATTATTGTTATCTTATAGTTGTTAGCGACTCGATATCACATCCATATATAATTGAAGCTCTAATTGATGTTAACACAGTGCTCTTCTTTTGTGTACTGTAATGTGTAATTGATTTTAACATTTTTTATGCATGAACATTATTTAAAGAAAGAATATATATATATATATATATATATATATATATATATATATATATATATATATATATATATATATATATCCTTTGTAGTTTAATTAGGTGATGGGAAAAAATCCATGTGTCTAATGCAACATAGTATAATTTAGCTTGGTAAAATCATAAAAATTAGAAAGTTGTTTTAAGAATTTCATTGCGTTTATCATATTTAATAAATTAGTAGCTAAAAAACTAATAATGATTTAGTATATTGATAATTTATCTGGTCTAAAGTTTTCTCGTATTATCTTCAACCAAGTTTTAAGATATGCCTTTACGGTGGTTCTCCTTACAGAGGTACGACAATGCATGGCAGGTGATGAGTGATTGGCGTTTTTTTTTTTTTTTTTTTTTTTTTAAATTAAGACACTTTAACACTTATGTCAACAAAGATTTTAGCATGATGATAATATTTGTGACTAAGGGCGTAAGGCATACTTGACATTATTAGGAATAACCTATTTATAAAAATATTTGAAGAGGGTTAGTAACATACTATTTAGCATACTTTTTAAATTTAAATATTTTTTTAATTAGTTAAAATTTATTGAAATTTATAAAAATAAAAGAAAAACTCATTAATTATGACGTAAGATTCACCAAATTTTATAATTTTTAATAAATTTCGGTCAATGAGAAAAAATGTGTTTATAGAAATGTATTAGAATATTGTTTTTAATATTTTTTATAATATTTTGATTTGGATTGTGATGCTTCCTAGAGAATCCAAAATTAAACTACACTCCTAAAAAATAAAAAAATTCAAGTTTATAAATATTTTATCTAGAGATAAAATAAAAGCAATTATCAAAAAAATCTTTAGTCGCAAGATTACCTCACTACTAAAAAAATATAGATTTAAGGTCTATACTTTAACATTAGTTTTTCATAAAGATGGTAACAAAAAATATAGTAATATATTAATAAATAAAAGGAATTTATTAACATTGTTTTTTGGAAAAACCAATGTCATGAAATGATAAGTTAACATCAAATTTTTTAAAAAATTGATGTTAATGACCTCAAAAGTTAACATGATTTCCTTAACATGAGTTTTTAGTAAAAACTGATATATCAACTCGATTTTTAAAAATGTCTCCAGGTCCTAATCTCTACTTACTCTTCCGTATTGGCTCTCTTCCTCTCTCTGTCTCAGCTGCGCTCTCTTCCTCTCCGTTCTCGTTGCATCTCGTGTCCTTGCTACCTCTTGCGCATCTTTCTTTTTCTCTCTCCGTTCTCAGCTCTGTCCAAAAGCACCGCCACATGTACATCTCGCCATCCATACATTGTGGTTTGAATGTGATGTTAATATAAGGAATTTGTTTGTGAATGAGCTTATTGCTTCTGCAATTTGAATTTGATTTATCCATGAAATACATGTCATGTTAAATTCGTAAAATAAAGAGTTTGGTGGTTGATCCTGTTTTAGAACTATGAATCTTAAGTTCATAGATAGAGGAAACACTAATTAGAAATCAACAAAATTAGTAAACCTCCTGAACTAGTGCAAGAAACTGCTTCCTCGATCGTCAGGCTTCCATTTGCCTTGGTGAATCACATTGCAACCAATCTGTCACATTATTTTAATCAAAAGTCATTGCGCCCCCAATGCTTCGTTTTATTCCCCTCTTTTCTTTTTTAGATCCCTCTGTCCATAACCACTTTTGGTTGGGAGATACGAGAGGTCTTCAAAAGGTAATAAGGAGGTAGATAGAGACAATAAATACTATTTTTTTTTATTTTCTTGTGATTTTATTTTCTTTTTTTGGTACATGGCATTTTTTCCCTCATGGTTAAATGCTTTTTAATAAGTTTATGAGTATTATTTTTATTGTTTTGCACACAAAGTTATTGGAATAATAAGCTGCTTGACAATTTTGAATTGGATTTCTAAACTACTATTTTTTTTCAACATAGCATTTTTTCCTCATGGTTAAATGCTTTTTAATAAGTTTATGAGTATTATTTTTTATTGTTTTGCACACAAAGTTATTGGAATAATAAGCTACTTGACAATTTTGAATTGGATTTCTAAACTACTTTTTTTTTTCAATTGGTGTCTAAAACTTGTAATTATTTTTCAATTCAAAGACAAGGTTGAAAGCTTCTTTATAAGAGCAAAACAAACGTTACTTAATTGTGTAATCCACGTCTCCAACAAGATAAAACTTGCATCCAAAATAATGATTGAGTAAAGGAAAAGTAAGCAAATGGAGTAGAGTAATGTAGCTTGAAATTGAGTTTAAGGATGTTGAGTAAGTTATAATGAAATATATTAGAAAAATATATATAATAAATCCCACTCTTTATTTAAAAAAATTGTTATGTTATATCAAATTGTCTAGCCAAGTGAATGGGACCCAACCACTTCCATAAAAAGGATCTATCTACCTAGCTATCAATCAAAGTGTACAAACACAAAAACACTTTCATCTTTGCATAGAGAGATTTATCAGCTTGTAGTAGCAGAGCATTCAACTTAGTGTTTCATTTTATTTCATTTCATCCCCTCGTTTTTGTTTCTCTTTCATAAAACAACACTTTCAGCCTCACACCAACCAACACAAAAGCTAATCCATGATTAATTACTTGATTAGTTTATTAAGTTGATATTAATATTATTTAATCTGAAATTGGGCCTAACCTAACGATCAACATTTTGGTCTTGATAAAATACGAGTAACCTTTTTTTTTAATTTTAGTCCTTTAAATATTTTTGTTTTTATTTTAGTCCCTTTAAACAACATTTTGTAGTTGTAATTGTAATTTGTATGCACTTTTCCTTTTTCTGTTTCCATCGTGATCATTCATTGTTATTGTTAGTGACCATCTTCACAGGTAGGAATGTTTGTCATACTATTTTTAGGATTATTTTTGTTATGAATGTTTTTATAACTTGTATTATGTGATTAATGATGTACTATTGCTTTATATACAAGTTATGTTCATTATGAGTGAATCTTAGTTTTTCGTTTGAGATTAAATACAATGATTCTTTCGAACAATTTGGATTAATCGTTGTATTGAATTTTGAATGGTTCATTTGGACAATTTGGGAAGAGTCATTTTTTATAGTAGATTCACATGTATAAGTTAAGTCTCTTTTGTTAAATTTGATGAAATTTCGGTACAATGCATTTCACTTTGTTCTCTAAGTGCATACTCGATTGTGGTGGAAGTCATGTCACCGCTTTCATGTCGTGTACTTGGAGATCACTGCAAAATGCTACCGAAATTTTTCCAAATTTAAGAAAAGAGAGTTAACCTTTACGTATGCATCTACTATAAGAAAATGTCTTCCTGAAAGGGATAGGGTCATACCTTTAATGAAAAAAGTGAGGTTTTCATGCATGGAATAACTTTGTGAGTATCATAGAGTTATTAATTAGATGGATCAAAGTTGGAAGAATGCAAGTTGCATGAGCCCTGCGTATGAGGAAGGTGTTGAAGATTTCTTGCAATTTGCCTCCAAAAGAAGTCGACTTGATGAGGATGAAAAATATTTTTGTCTCTGTATAAACTATTTGAATGAGAGACGACAAGTACTAGTGACATATGAGAACATCTTCTGTGTGATGGAATTAAGAAGAATTATATGACATGGTGAATTGACAGACATGTAAAAGGGATCCCAAACTAAACGATTGATGTAGAAATAGGAGATCGATTAGGTAATATGATTTGTGATCTTGGACAAGAGTTTTTGCAGCAAACAAATGCCCCTATGTATGATACATTGGAAAGTGATTTCAAGAAGCCTTTGTATTCGAGGTGCAAGAAATCTTTGACCCTATTGTTAGTTGTGTTAAATTTGATTAATGTCAAGGCCAGATATGGGTGGAGTGACAAAAACTTCATTTCATTGCTTCAGGTAGTGCAGGATATGCTTCTAGAGAAAACACATTGCCAAAAAGTTATTATCAAGCAAAGAAGATACTATATCCGATGGGTATGTGTCAACTTTTGGCAAGCGTACCAATTATCGTTGTAGGTTTCACATTTATAAAAGAGTTTGTCTCCACAGGGACTTGAGTTTACTTAATTCATTCAAATAAAGATTATCAGTTTAATAGTTATGTACAAATTTAATCAAATGTCATTGGTTTTGGTTTTATTAACTAAAGACAAACTTAAAGTAAAAGAAAAGTCAAAATAACGAATTTACAAAATACAGAAAATAACAAAATTTTAGTGCGTTGAAAATATGTAAATTACAGAAATAATAATAATGACTTGAATTAATTTAAGAAAACTTAGGATTGAATTTCATCGTTCATAGCAATAGTATCCTAATAAGATTAACATATAAAAATCATTTTCTAACATTACCGATGCACACATAGTTATCCCAAGTTGATCCCTCGCACTTGGAACCTAAGAATATTTACTAAATATCGATTCCTCACATATGCAATAAATACCCCAGCTTTACAATTATATTCTCGTGTATTTTGCAATCAAAACATTATGCCCTATTCCTAGCAACGTAATGTAAAGAGTAAAATCATTCGGTTTAAATTCTAATATTACTTTCCCGTCTCACTTAAAATCTAATTTCATGACACTAATGATCAAATAGAATCAAGTATTACGAGTAGAACGAAATTACCAATAATGAGTAGAAAAGATTAATACATCTATAATATCAAAAGTGATACATAAGGGTACAAAGATTACATCTAATCCTTAAGAAAAACTAATCGATCATTGCATAGAGTACATGACTAACAAGAAAAATGACAAAGGAAGTGATCCATGGTCACAACTCTATATCGCCTCGACTCCACTTTTCCTTTTCTCCTTCTTCTTCTACGTTTCTCTCTGGTTTTAGTTCAGTTGGATTTTGTTTCTAACTTCCTAAACATAGCTATTTATAGAAAAGAGCCAAGAGGTGCTGAGAAATTAGCCCAGGCGAGTTGTAGCTCGCCCAGGCGAATTTATGACTTAGTGTTGAAGGCACTAATTTGCCTAGGCGAGTTGATTGCTTATGGATGAAGAAATCTTATTAACCAAGGCGATCTAGATGTTAGCTTGGGCGAGTGGATGTCTGAAATCTTGGAAAAATGATCATTTTGCCCTTTCTTTTGACTTTGTTTCTAAATCTAATAAACAACCATCAAAACCTACAAAATCATGGATGAATCTTTCATATTGAAACAAAAACATTAGTAAATGTACACTATATATAAAACAACTAGATTTAAGCTTAGTTTATAAGAAAAACTATTACAAACGAAAGATAAGTACTAACATTTTGATCCCAAAAATAACTGAAATATGGCACTTATCAGTATGGAGTATTAGAAAATACATGCATGCCTTAATGATTGTATATTTTATAGAAATGAGTATGAAGAAATGCATAAATGCTCCCAAGTGTGGGGTATCACGGTACAAAGTGAAGGATGATGACGAGTGTAGCAGTGATGAAAGCACAACGAAAGGCCCCTCATCGAAGGTGTTATGATATCTTCCGATCATTCCAAGGTTCAAGCATTTGTTTGCTAATACAGATGATACAAAAGACCTTACATGGCATGCAAATGGGAGAAATTGCGATGGAATGCTTTGCCATGCAGCTGATTCCTCCCTGTGGAATAAGATTAATCGTCTGTATCCGAATTTCAGGAAAGAGGCAAGAAATCTGAGGCTTGGACTTGCCACTGATGGAATGATACCCTATGGAAGTTTAAGCACTCAACATAGTTGATGGCCTATTTTGCTAGTAATTTACAACTTGCCTCCTTGGTTGTACATGAAGCAAAAGTACATTATGTTGTCTATGATGATATCGAGCCTAAGACAACCAAGAAATGACATTGATGTTTATCTTAGTTCCTTGATTGAAGACTTGACAAAGTTATGGGACAAAGGGGTTGTCATGTTTGATGGGTATCGAAATAAGACATTCAAGTTACATCCAATGCTATTTTGTACAATTAATGACTTTCCAGCATACGGGAATTTGAGTGGACACAGTGTTAAGGACCATCGTGCATGCCCTATCTGTGAAGAATACATGAGCTACATACAACTAAAACATGGAATAAAAACAATATACACTCGGTATCGACATTTTCTGAAAGCTTATCACCCTTACCAGCGATTGAAAAAAACTTTTAATGGAAGTCAAAAGCATGAAAGTGTGTCGATACCATTAATTGGTCAGCTGGTTCTTGAGTGGGTTGAGGACATCAATATGATATTTGGAAACACCCAAAAGAAGGAAAAAAAGTAAAACTTGGATATGGAAGACGAGGTCGATATTGTTTGATCTTCCATATTGGTCCGATCTAGATGTCAAACATTGTATTGATATTATGCGTGTGGAGAAAAATCTGTTTGATAGAGTCATTGGTATGCTTCTTAACATTCAAGGCAAGATAAAGGATGGTTTAAATACTCATCAAGATCTAGTTGAGATGAGTATACGAGACCAGTTACATCCTAGGTTTGATGGTAAGAAAATAGACTTGCCTCCAACTTGTCATACTTTATCTAGAAAGGAGAAGATATTTTTTGTCAGTGTTTGCGTCGTGTTAAAGTCTCATGATTTTCACATCTTGGTGTAACAACTGTTAGCTGTGGTGATACGAGACATTTTGCCTAACAAAGTCAGGCATGCCTTAGCTCGCCTGTGTTTTTTCTTCAATGCCATATGTAACAAATTCATTGATCCAAAGTTAAATGAGCTAGAAAATGAGGCTGTTATTATCTTGTGTTAGTTGGAGATATATTTTTTGTCTTCGTTTTCAACATCATGGTTCACTTAATTGTTCATCTAATAAGGGAAATTAAATGTTGTGATTCTGTTTATCTGTAGTGGATGTATCCAGTTGAGAGATACATGAAGATCTTAAAATGGTATACAAAGAATCTACACCATCCTTTTGTTGAAAGGTACATTGTAGAAGAAGCTATTAAGTTTTGTTCGAAGTACATTGAAAAGGAAAAACTTTTTGGACTTCCTGTGTCTCAACATGATGAAAGAGTGGAGGTAAGGATTCAAGAGGACTGCATGTTATCACTCCAAGTCTAGAAGAATTGTAACAAGATAATTTGCATATATTGAATAATATTAATGAAGTTCTGCCATACATAGTTTGTCACAAAGCTTTAGTCAAGTAATCCAAAAATGACCAAGAATAGGGTGTTGAAAGAGCATAACGAGACTTTCTTAAATTGGTTTAAAGATACAATCTTTGGTGATGATAATGCTTTCAAAACATTAATGCTTTCAACAAGTATTTGTTCTACATGAAATCACAATGTCTAAGGGCTGAATCTCAACACTTTGTTATTGTACATGATGACAATCCTCAGGTAGATTCCATGCCTTACTTTGGAGTCATTGAAGAAATCCAAGAGCTTAATTATGTAAAATTCATTGTCTGTGTTTTCAAGCATAAATGGGTTGGTAGCAATATCGGTGTGCAAACCGATGATTTCGGATTTACCTTGGTAGATCTAAAGAAGCTCGCTTATCAGAATGAGCATTTTATCATAGCAGAACAAGCTAAACAAGTGTTTTGTGTTCAAGATCCTTGTGATGAAAGGTAGTCAGCGATTCTACACAGAAAAATAATTGGTATTAATGTTGAAGATGGTGATTCAATTGTTGATACCTATCTCAGTCCTTTCTCTACATAAATGGCGCCTAACATCAACGAAGAAGAAGAAGTTGATGACGTTCATGCAAATTGTAATGATCATGATGAAGGAAAATTAATTAACACTGTATAATGTAATTTATTTGATATTTACTTGCTTTCGTAATTTCTATTACATAACTTAATATAGTTTCCAGACATGGTTTAATTAATGTTGTTTTTTTATCAGGCACTTGGCTCCACCACCCAACTCCCCTCCTCCTCCTCCTGAGTAAGTAGCACCTTCGTTGTCTATGTCGAAGAAGACAAGAAAAGCAACACGGCTCAGATCATTGGCTAATAGACCAGTTCGGGCGGAGATATCAGTGGTTCATGAGGATCTTACCACTAGGAAAGGTAAAAAAAATTAATAACATATTTAGGGATTGTGGTTCACGAAAAGGTGGATGTTACATATGATAATTGGAAACAAGTCCCTACAGCTCAAAAGGATTTGGTTTGGGAGGATATTCGGGTATTTCAATTAAATATTGAATGTTGCAGTAACTGGTTGTACTAAAAATCTTAAATTGTAATTGACTAACTATAAAATGTATTTATCGTATCGTAGACTGAATTTGATATTCCTGAAGCATTCGATTTAAGGATAAATAAAAATACTTCAAACTATAGGATAGCGATTGAGGCAATTTAAGTTAGATTTGACCTCTAAATGGGCTTTGGCAGGCAACAAGGAGGGAGAGGATGATAAAGTATGTGAAAAGTATGACATATAAGCAAGGAGAAGTAGAACCAATTTTGTCAAAGTCCTAGAGACCCTTCATGAGAGGTTAGTTGATTTTCATTCTTTTTTAAACTTCATATTTTACAAATTATTGTAAAGCATATTAAGTTAGATTATTGTTCAATTGTTACAGGATGTTCGAAAGAAGGTGCAGATTATCTCGTGGGGGTTATGATTATTTAAAAGAAAAGTTGATGGAGGACAAGAAAAAGAAACAATTGGAGGAAACAACCCAATCCTAGAGCACTAATATAATCATTGATCCTCCATCTCCCATTAGACGATACGTGAATTGGAAGATGGCCCACACGAAAAAATCTAGTCAAATGATGTATGAGACAACAAAGGAAATTATAGATAGGATTGTAAGTGACTCTCATTTTTCAGTGGTCATTTTTTATAATAATTGTTGGATAAGTAAACCAAATTTGTTTCATCTATTGACTACAGAAATCCCTAGAAGAGCAGGCCTCACGAGGAAGCTTTGTCACCCATGGATGTTAGGATGTACTGATTGCTGCCATTGGGCGACCAGAGCACCCTGATCATGCCCATGCTGCTGGAGCCGGTGTCACGATCAAACAATACTTTGGACCGGCTTCAAGGAGCTCCCACATGTCTACATTTATGGCTCCCGAAGACCTAGAGAAGCTGACACAAAAAATTAGGAACCAGCTAGAGGAGTCTTTCACAAAAAAAGTGACTTGACAACTAATGGTGTCCTTCAACCAGATGTAGTCATAGATGCAATTGTAGGTGCAATCACAGGAACTCGCACTACCTCTTGAGCCTGAGGTTGGTCCTTCTGCTACTCGTGTCAGCATGAAGGGAAGTTGTGTTGATCCCTCGGGGCAAGACCCAGACACGGGTGACTCAGAGAAATGTGGTTTTTATGTCGATGAAAATCCTCCCCACCTAGTTGCCCTTGGAAGAGTTTATGAGGGGTCGACCACCATCCACAATGTTCCTTTGGGCAATGATCAAGTCAAAGTTGATGTTGAGGAAGTTCAAGATGTTAATGCTGGTATTCTTGTACCCACTTAAGAGGTTCAGTTAGTGAGGCTGACACTTAACACATTCCTTGCTTGGCCGACACATCTTGTAAAGCATTTTTTAGAACAAGTATTTCATTTTGTTGTTTTTAAGAATTATTAAAAAATGATTTGTTACAAATAAAGTGTTGATTGTCATTCATTTATGTTTATTAATTGTATAGGATAAACAGGGAGCTAAGTGACCAGCAAAACCTACAGATAGGTCGGATCCTAATGTCGATCCGCTACACTTGATGACATTGACCATCCCACAGCTTTTCCTCAAGCCTATGCAGGTGTCGTGGGATGCTACTGTGTTTGGGGTGTATAATGATAACTTTCCCTTGTACATAAAGCATGGAGATTTTTTTGAAATAGTACATGGTGGTCAATGACTCAGCATCTCTTTTATACAATTGTGGATTTTGTAAGTTACTTTTGTGAATCATGCAGGTTTTTATGATGCTGAAAATAATTCACTTGATAATGATTGTCATCATAAAAAAGGGGGAGAATGTGAATGTATGAATACATGATTTTGATGATGCCAAAGAATAATAAAAAAAGGTTGCATTCATGATTACTTCAACAAACATTCAAAGGTTAAGCATTGCTTCAAGATTAATACAAGGTTGCTTCAACAAACAAGCATTGCTTCAAGATTAATTCAAGATCAAGCTTTGCCTCAAAACAAATGGTTTCCAAGACATCCAAGGCTCTGGTAATCGATTATCAGGCAGTGTAATCGATTACCAGAAGATAATTTTGAAAAAAAATCTTTTAGAAGGGTTTTGAAATTTGAATTTAAAAGCTGTAAATTGATTACCATTGATGTGTAATCGATTACCAACAACGAAACTCTTGAAATTCAATTTGAAAAGTCATGATCCTTCAAAATATAATTGTGTAATCGATTACCAGAAACCTATAATCAATTACTAGTGAAGAATTTCAGAAAAAGCTTTTTGAAAAGACACATCTCTTCAAACCATTTTGAAAAGGCACGAAGGGCCTATATAAATGTGTGTCTGACTTCAAAAAGTAAGAGAGAGATATTCTAAGAGAACTTCATTGCCAAATTCTCTCTCAACAACTCTTGGGCAAACACTTGTAAATCTATTGAGACTTCATCCAGGAATTTCAAATTGTATTATCATCTCTAAAATAGAGAAATTCCTCTAAAAACTTCAATTTGTATCATCCACTCTGAAGGAGAGAAATCTTTTTGCTCATCTCAGAAAGTCAATTGTAATCAAGAGATTGATTGTCTCTTGATTTGTGAGTTTTCTAAACACAAGGGAAAGGGATTCCTCGGGTGTTCAGAATTTGTAAAAAGGATTTTTACAAAGTTAGTGAAAATTTAAAGTGGGTTGCTTGAGGACTGGACGTAGGCACGAGAAGTGGCCGAACCAGTATAAATTGAGCTTGCATTTCTCTCTTCCCTTATCTCATTTATGTTATTGCAATTAATTTTGTCTTTCATATTTAAAGAACATTATTAAATTGATTATTGCTTCTTCTTCTGCATTCTAAGCCTATAATTTAGAAGGGGGTTAAAAGTTTGTTAGTGGAAGATTTCGAAACTTAATTCACCCCCTCTTAAGTTATTGAGGCCACTTGTCCAATAACTTTACATTATTGTATATTAATTAACTGATTGTTTTAAATTCATACATAATTTACTTTCTTTTAACAACAATAAGCATATAACTGAGAAAAGTATGTAAGCAAGGAATTCTTCTGTGTATGAATTCCTCGAGCCACGGTCTATATAGAGATCTGGGCAATCACAATTTGAATCAGAAGATTATATTAAGAAATGGATGCAGAATTCACAAAGAGATATCTATCTAGTAGCCTACTTGAATGGATATGTTAAACTAAACAAATCAATTTAAATAATGTATGCACTATAATAACTTAATGTTCTCCAATGTAGTGCACATTGGCAAATGGTCGTTATATGTCCTAAGGACAATGTTGTCATCTGGTTTTGTTCCTTGCACAATAGGTCCGACAACTATTTGAAAGGAATTATTAACAGGTCAATTGTATTTTGTAATACATTTACTTATTGATTATTATTTGACATCAATATTTTAATTGTACAATACGCATAAATGTTTCTCTTAACCAATGCCTTAAAGGGATTCAACGATAGTAAAGGAAGTAAATCCAAGGTCACTGCTAGATGGATTATAGTTAAAGTAAGTCATTTAAACAATGTTTGTTGCCTTAAAAGTTAAATTTTATTACTCTGCACACCAATTTCGATTAACTTTGAATATCTAAATATCCTATTCAATTTAATGTAATAAGCAAAAAAGAAGCATTGAGTGCGAGTACTACGTGATGCATTGGATATCAACGATAGTCTAGAAGGTTTCAAGGATAATTGGGAAATGGTAATTGTTTACTTCAAAACTAATTCAATTTGTTATAATTGTATTATTTATACTTATTAACTTATGTTTTATTATATCATTCAATATTTGACTGATTCAAGACCATTTAAACCAGAGACCATGAAGGCAATTCGTAATCAGTGGACAAGATATTATCTAAAAGTTAAAAATGAAACACTAGGTATTTAAGTAATTTTAGAATTATAGAGTTATGTTAATTTAGATTAGGTTACAATTGATTTTATGTATTGACTTTCATTACTTTAAATATTTCTTTTAATTGATAGTAAATATTCAATTACTATGGACAAAATTTGAACTGCTTGGTAAAAATTGCCTGAAAATTGTTAGGATTGGTTTTGTTTTTCAATTTGCAAGTTAATTTGGGATAACTTAAAAAACAGACAGGATGTTAAAAAAATGTAAAAAACATCAATTTTTAGAAAAATCAATGATGTTGCACAAAAACAGCATTAGTTTTTAGAAAAACTGATTTGTTTACCAAAAAGCATTGGTTTTTCAGAAAATCTAAGCAGAAAATAACATCGATTTTTGAAAAAATCGATGTTAGTCTACACATATTTTACATTTTTTTGTTATTTCTTATTATACGATATCGATTTTTTAGAAAATCGATATTGTGTAATTTAGTTTAACATCGATTTTTTAAAATTGATGTTAACGTTGATACTTTTAACGTCGGTAGTTTCAACATTGATAAATAATCGATATTAAAAATCTATTTTTTAGTGATGTATAAGTTAGTTAACAATGTCTTGCATGTGTTCTTGTGCACAATAATCACTCTCATTTATGTAAAATTTTCAACAATGGTTGGACCCAACAAATTAAGATGTCTACCATATACGATGGCTCTCTTCACTCTTTACGACGAGTAGCTTCTATTGGCTAATGCTACTACATGCATTTTTTTTTATTAGAGCTTAGTCTTTTTATGTTCTTTCGTACATGTACCTAAAAGGAAGTCAATTTTCTTTTTGAAGTTGACATTTTTTCTCCAAATTATAGGTGCATGCATGTTCAGAATAATTATGTTAATGAAATAATTATTTTTTTAAGAGTTTACTCAATTATGTTTTAAAAATAAACTAAACCTAAAATACCATTTTAACATTTTTTAAATAATTTATCTTGAAGGATTTACGTTTACATTGAACACACTTCACAGTTCAAACAGTTTCCCTCACTCTAACTGAATAATGCACTCAATTTGTCACCTTTAGCTTTCCTTTTAAAAATTATTTTGAGATATTAATTGCCTATTTGGTATCTTCTAACTCGACTTATATTGTCTTTTTTAATTAATAAAACATTAAAAAAAAAAGATGAAAACAATGGAATGAATAAAATCTTTTGTTCCTCCACAAAATTGTTATTTCCTTTGTCTCTTGGCCATTCATCTTCACCTAAACTAGTGTCCTTCTCAATTATTTTTGCGTGATTAAGTTTTAAGAGATGGACCTAAACGGATGCACCTCATGAACCATACACGCATAGTTGTGATGCACTAATTTGATAGGATGGCTCACGTGAGTTTTTAACTTTTTCCAATTGGGATTTTGCCATCCTACCAAATAGCAAGCAACAAAGAAGCTACAATAATCTCATTAAGAAAAAGACCCACCCTAAAGTAATTATTAATTAGCAAGGGCTAGCTTAGTTTAATTGGCGTAATCAAATTGTGTCACGTATAAATCTTAAGTTTGATTAGTATTGTTGATTATGTTTTAAAGGTTCCATTATTTATTTAGTTCATATACCAACAAAATCTTTATACTATTTTCCTACATTTTTTGACGCAATATCTTCCTACATTTAAAAATTAGGAAAAATTGTACTTTTGGTCCCCACTTTAACTCCAATTTCGCATTTAGTCCCCTGATAATTAATTCACAAATTTGGTCCCCCTATTTTATAAAATCCTGCAATGTTGGTCCCGAACGCCTCAATTGAATGTTGACCGTTAAGCAGTAATGTTGACTACCACATGTCAACGTCTGAGAGGCACCTTGAAACTACTTTTTCTTATTTTGAGCTTTTAGGAAGCCCTTCGATTTCAAGAGCTTTGGAAACGAGACCGGCGGCGGCGGAGGGAGGCCGTCGGGGAACTTCTCCCTGACGCGGCAACCGTTGGTGCACTCACTGACGTTTGACGAGTTCATGAACAACATGGGAGGTTCGGGGAAGGATTTCGGGTCCATGAACATGGACGAGTTGCTGAAGAACATTTGGACCACGGAAGAGGTTCAGACAATGGGGTCGGCGAGAGTTTGCACTGATGATGGCGGTGTCGGCGCCAGCCATTTGCAGTGGTAGGGGCCGTTGACGCTATCGTGGACCCTAAGCCAGAAGACCGTGGATGAGGTTTGGAAGGATATTTCAAAGGAATACGGTAGCCTCGGTGGGCCCAACTTGGCGGCCCAGATGCAGGGGCAGCCAACGCTGAGAGAGATGACGTTGGAGGAGTTTTTGGTCAACACTGGTGTTGTTAGAGAAGATGTCAAACCAAAAGATGGCGTTCTCGTAGATCTGTCTCGCGTTGGGAATAAAAATAGTGATTTGGGATTGGGGTTTCAGCAGATGAACAAGGTTACTGCTGCTGCTACCAGTTTGATGGGTAATCGGTTGAACAATGATCCGCTTATGGGTCTTCAGTCTTCTGCTAACTTGCCTTTGAATGTTAATGGGGTGGGAACATTGAATTAGTAGCCACAGATGCAGAGTCCACATCAACAACAACATCAGCATTAGCAACTACATCAGCAACAGCAGCAACAACAACAGATATGTCCTAAGTAGAGTACTATGACTTATGCAACTGCTCAGATGCCTCAAGGAATGGTGAGGGGTGGGGTTGTGGGGCTTGGTGGTGGTGACCAGGGTTTGAGTGTTCAAGGTGCCTCTTAGACGTTGACATGTGACAGTCAACGTTACTGCTTAACGGTCAACGTCCAATTGAGGCATCCGGGACCAACATTGTAGGATTTTATAAAATAGGGGGACCAAATTTATGAATTAAATTACCGGGGGACCAAATGCGAAATTGGAACTAAAGTGGGGGACCAAAAGTACAATTTAGCCTAAAAATTACTCATTGTTTGAGTTTCTAATAAACACATATATTTTTAACTCGTTTTATTCCTTACATATAAATTTTTAATATGTTTTAGTTCTTGTCATATAAGAATTGAAACGAATAATTTTTATGTATAAAAATTAAAATGAAAAGATTGTGCAGATATATGAACTAAATGAGTGATTAAACTTTCTTTTAAAAGTATGTATAAACTAATTACAATACACCACACATTGACAATAGAACATTACGTTTGTTTTTTTATTTTTCAAAAAAATACACAAGAAAAGATAAACCTTCAATTTAGGAGACCCGGGGCAAAAGGTGGGCCAAAACATATGTGACAATTTGAGAATAACATTTTTGCTGGTACACCCAAATGTCTTATTGGTATTTTTAGTTACAAATAGTATATTATTTTTTTTATTTCTACAGTGTCTTTTTTCGTAAAATTGCACTCCCTTAGTGTAACTTCTTTCGTTAGCATCCTTTAGTGAGTGTTTGTTGTTTCCGGTGGTGTACGTATGTTGTTTATGGATATACAGTGAAGTTTGTGGTTTTTCATCGCTGGAGAAGAAGAGATACATATTTTTTTTTCAAAACATATGAATTGACAATCCGTATGTTTCATACGGTTTGTTAATTCGTATGGAACAATTTGTATGAACCATACGGATTAACAATCCATATGTTTTGAATTTTTTTAAAAAAATTATAATTTATTTAGAATTTTTTTATACATTTAAATTATTTACAAAATTTGATAATTAAACAAATTTGATATTTAATTGAATGTTGTATTTAGATGTTTATTACAATAATTAACAGTTAAACAAATTTGGTATTTAATTGAATGATATATTTGGATTATTATTACAGTGATTGAAAATTAAACAAATATGATATTTAATTGAATGATGTATTTAGATGTTTATTACAAAAATTGATAATTAAACAAATTTGATATTTTTTTACATATGTAAATTTTTATTAAAACTATGATTTTTATTTACAATTTATATATGTAAACAAATTAATTATTAGATAAAAATTAATTGTCACAAAATTTATTATGTAAATTTACATGTGCATTAAATATACATTACAAATTTTAGTGTTATATATAGCAATATTAATTATTTTATAACATAATTGGTATATTAGCTTAGTTGGTTAGAGTGGTTTGCTAATAACGTGAAAGTCAAAATCCGTATTGGACTTACGAATTGTCAATCCGTATCAATTTTACAAAAGGATAAAATCGGAATTTCACATGCTATGTTGAGTGTACTAGCAAAAATGTTAGGTGTCCCAAGCAGTTCTCTAAAGGCATTGTTTAAAATCCAGGTCGGTGGAGTGCAGTGTTTGGCTTGTTCACAAAATTTTCAATCCATTTTTTTCGGATTAATAATCTTTATCATTCCTGAAAAATGACAACTTTTTTAGTCTCCTACTTTTAAAATTAAAGTTCTCATCTTTTTTTTTTTTGAATTACCCATATTTTTGTCTCTAAAACCCACAAATTTTAGAGACTAAAATCTAAGCATTTAAAAAATATTAGGAAGGAGAATATGATTTTAAAAATCGGGTACTAAAAACAAAAAATAACTTATTTTTCAGGGACAAAATATACCATTAATTTATTTTTCTTTACCCAAAAGGCAATGAGTCAATGGCATGGGATATCCATTTGGAAGTTAGGAAAGGGCAACATTTTGGAAATAAATAATTGGGGGATAGCTAAAGGCTTTGCTGTTTTTGCTTCTACTCATCACAACACTAAGAATCATCATTTAGGTCCACTAATGAAGCATACCTTAATAGTGCAAATATTAATAAAAATTTCTATTACACACAGTGAATCAAAATGGGGCCTTCCAACACATGGTTTTCCAGTACTGCTAACTGGACATGGAAGCTTCATCATTGTTTGCTAATTTAGGGTGTTACCAAAGGTTGATTCGGGACATCCTTGGGTTTGATCACATTTATCATTCAACATGTGATAAGTCCTTTCTCATTGCTATTCTTTTTTGTCATTAGGCATGCAAGTGTTTCCTGATTAAGTATTTGCTTTGTGTAAAGCTAAAAGAGTAATGTAAGTAGGAAAAAGGGTTGATAGAAGACTAATAAGTAATAACCATGTATGAAGCTTGTTTTATAATTGTATTACCACATATCCATACTAACAGTCACAAGAAATTGGGAATCACATTTCGATCTTGCGTACAATTAATTTTATGTAATAGGCTTGTATCAACTCCTAATATCATAAAAAATTCTAACATGCATTTGTTTTGATTCTTATTTTGCAACTTTGTAACTTCAAATAAATTTAATGGAATTAAGATTTAATCTCTTTTTTTAAAATAATTATGGTCGAGGTTGATTCTTTAGAGAGAATAAGCTATTCTACAAGAGTCTAAACTAATTTTATATTGTTATCTTATTACAACTCAGTGTGTATAACAAGATTGTTAATGTTTATAATAATTAAATTAAAAGTCATATCAATGATGATTTATGATTGAATGACAATGTATAATTATTTTATACGGACTATTAAACTCTTATTTAAGAAAAAGTTAAACATTTCTTGAAAAGGTTAAACACTACTGGAAATTGGTGCTTCTACATCGGTTATATAGCACATATGACGTCAGTTTTCAATCGTCATCATAGCGGCTGTTGTAGAATGATAACCATTCTACAATGACAGTTGATCACCCATCTTAGAATATTGCTCATTCTACGACAGTCGTGACGGCAAGTCCATCGTAAAATGTGTCACATTCTACGATGGTCATGTAAACAGATCTGTCATAGAATGATTCACATTCTACGACGGTCACGTACACAGACCCGTCTTAGAATACAACACATTTTACGACGGGTGTGCTGTCTATGTGACCGTCTTAGATTGTGTTCTTTTCTACGACAGGTTTGACTTGAACCATCGCAGAAATGGTAATTTTTTTTGGGTCACATTCTAAGACAGGTTTGTCTACGCAACCGTCTTAGATTGTGGCCCTTTCTACGATGGGTTTGGCTTTAACCGTAGTAGAAATGTTAATTTTTTTTATGACCTGGATTGTTTTAACAGCTATATGCATCTATAATTTTATGATTTTCAGTATCATTTTGACACCACACAACCAAGCAAAAATGAAGGTAATGACATTACATACCAATACATGTAATGAAAAGATAATGATGAACTGCAAAAAATGATAATGGACCTAGGATTAAGGGATATATGACTACCACTACTTATAATATGCTTGGATTAAGAGATAAAGCAAAATCAAAAGCTTAAAACTGCACCTTCTACACCAGAGTCATGGATACCAAGACCAGCCCAATAAACATAAACATTCATTCATGTCAAGTCATACACATTGAGATAAACTGGTGTTTTGCTAGGTCCATAGCCAGCAGAATTGACTTTCTGAAATGAGGAAAAACAAGTTGTTGATTTTCCTTTCAAATGAAGTGGTACAATAGATTTCCATCCTTTCTTAGACTTCAATTTCATCTTTCCCTTAGGGAACACCAGCATAGTACCTGCATGCAGCAAGCATGTAAGCACAAGCATCATCTATTTATGTTTATGTTCGCAACCAACAAGTGTATCGGATCGCACAAGTAGTATAAAACGGTAAGAACCGAGTATCAAACTCTTGGGGAACTTGTGTTATCTGACAAGCTATTTCGATAAATAGGCGTCTGGTATGAAAATATGATTGTGGTTATGAACAGGTATTTAAACTATCTAGGCAAAAAGAAAGAAAATCACGCAAGAGAAATATTGTGTAAAAACAAGTAGAGAATGCATTGGTCTTCCTCATAGGTTCCTGATGCTAAAAAGGATGTTCTCTATCTAACAATGTTCATGCGTTCCTATGTTGTCTCTTGGACTACTAGACCCTGATTCCTCATTGTTGGATCAAGTGGCCTCGGAATAATTAAGAAGGGGGGGGTTGAATTAATTATTAATGAACCTTTACTAATTAAAACTTATCCTTCTTAATGTTACTAGATTCAATTATGCTTTTACTACTAAGTTAAGAAAGTAAAGAACAGAAATAGAAACTTTAACCAAAAGTAAAAGCGATAATTAAAGTGCACAATGGAAATTAAAGAGTGTAGGGAAGAAGAAGACAAACACAAATTTATACTGGTTCGGCAACAATCCGTGTCTACATCCAGTTCCCAAGCGACCTGTGGTCCTTGAGATTTCTTTTTAACCTTGTAAAAACCTTTACAAGCAAAGATCCACAAGGGATGTACTCTCCCTTGTTCTCTTTGAACAACCAAGTGGATGTATCCTCCACTTGAACTGATCCACAAGAGATATACCCTCTCTTGTTCTCAGTTACAAAAACCCAAGTAGATGTACCATCAACTTGTACCACAAAGGATGTACCCTCCAATGTGTTAAGACAAAGTTCTCAAGCGGTTAGTCCTTTGAAACTTTGTGAAGGGAAAACAAAAGATATCTCAGGCGGTTAGTCCTTTGTTCTTTTGGAAAAGGGAAAAGAGATACACAAGAAGAATTTAGGCGGTTAGTCCTTGACAAATTCTTTTTGGCAAAGGGAGAAGAGAATGAAAAGATATAACACACTTTTGTTTTCTGTGAAAGAACAAGGTTTGGAAACCAGAAAACTCAGAAAGCTTTTAAAAAAGGAAGAAGAAGAAGAAGTTCAAGAAGATGTTCAAAGAGATTCAAAGGTTGGAAAAGAATATATAAAAAAGTTATTGAAATACAAGTCAAGGTCTTGCTTTTATAGACTCTTCATGTCTGGTCAAGGAAAACCATTGGAAGAGTTATAACCTTGAGAAAAACCTGAAAACCATTGGAAGAGTTACATCTTTTGATTTTTATTCAAAACTTGTCACTAGTAATCGATTACCAAAACCATGTAATCGATTATACAAAGCATTTTATGAAAAGATGTGACTCTTCACAATTGAATTTGAATTTCAACGTTCAGATACACTAGTAATCGATTACCAATATATTGTAATCGTTTACACCATTTAAGTTCTTGTACCCCGATTCCTCGTGATAGCACAACAACTTAGTCTCATACTATCAAGGACTTTAGAATCAGACCAGTTTCTACTGTTGAATGACCCTAACAAAGCATGCATCTACATGATCAAGGTAAAAGCACACTGGAATGAAAAGAAGATAGCACAGAGAACACACAAAACATCATTACATAGATAAAAATATATTTACATAAGGTACCTACAGGGGAGATCCAACAGAGGATTTAGCTTTCCATAGTCCGAAAACCTCCTTTACAACAAAGAGAATAACAAGATGAAAGACTACAAAAACACAAGTGGTGAGGATGTCCCCTTCACCTCTAGGATCTCACAATCACTCACAAACTCATCTCAAACTCTCAAAATGGCTTCCGCTTCAAACTCGCATCTCTGCAGATCTTCACACAACAAAATATCTCATAACTCTCTGGAACTTGGACCTTTCTCTCTTTAGAACCTTCGTGCATGCAGAGCTTCTCAAGAAAAGTGTCAAACTCCCTTTGCAAATCTGATTTCAGGCTTAAATAGGTTGTAACATCCCATTTTTTTAACATATAAATTCAAAAGCTTTTTAGAAAATAAATAAATAAATAAAGAGCAAATAATAGGCTGAGTACCCTAGGTATAAATAGATATGTTAAGTCAGGTGCCTCCTTTTCCTCTCATTTTCGTTTTTCTCTTTTCTCCACTCAAAATCCTTTCTTTTTCCCGCAGCCCACCAAACCTATCACAGAAAAACGACGATCTCGGACTCGTTCACCGTTGGATCGTCGTAAAATTTGAGTACCAAGTTCACAACTCAATTACGAAAATTCTCACCATTGGGATCTTGATATCATGACTGAGCTAAGAGAAACACCGCTCGCATTGTAGCATTTTCCTTTCCCGTAGAAACCCAGAGCTGTCTCGGTAAAACTATGATCTCGGTTTCTTCAACCGTTGGATTATCATGAAATTTTGATATGTTATTCGAAATCCAATTGCACACAGTTTCACCGTTGGGATTGGCGAGATAATATTCGTGGAGGGAGAAAAAGGAATCACATGAAGACAGTATAAGTGGAGGCTTCAATCTCTTCTCCGTCTCTCTGACGTTCGGAAATTCTAACGGAACAGTCAGAGAAAAAACTGGAGGAATCTTAGGGAACCGCTAAAGATGCCGCTATCATTGTTGGAAGACACGTGAGTCCGCTTAGAGGTAAGGGATGAGCTATTCAGAATTGGGAATTAGTGAGAACATGTGTAGGGATCCTTAGAGATATCAATTGGAATGAGTTTTGGGGTGTTTTTGCAATTTTCATTTTATCCTTATAATTATTACAATGAATTATATATGTTTGACATACCAATTTTTATGAAATTGATATGCTATTGTGTTGAGCGTGAACCCTATAAATCGAGTACTTTTTCTAATTAATATGAATTGATGAAATAAAGTAAGGAGAAATTTAAAGAGAGATATTGATTTTGTATTTTCTCTTTTTCTTGCTGTTTAGGTTTTTATATATAATTTTAAAAAATTAATATCATAATTGAAACTGACCAAAGTGTTCATATAATTATTTAGAATTTGGGCATTGAAAGTTTACTTTGAAATTTGTGATTCCATATGATGTATGCTAGTTTATAGATATTGAGGTAGTTATTTATATTAATAATTTATGTAAATAATATTGTAGAGTGTTATAGTATGATTCCAAAAATTATTAAGTGTTGGAGTTTGAGAATATTATGGTTAAATTTGATGAACATGTGTATGTTGTACCTTATGAATATCATTGGGAATGTTATGAGATGGTTGATGTGATATTATGAGATGTTAAAGTGTGGACATGATATTCGATTGTGAATAAGTGGATGTGTTAACACTTGATGTTACATTAATTATATTGTGAGCTATGAATTATACAATAACCTGACCAGTGTTTATGCGCAGTGTTAAAGAGAAAGTGTTAAATTGTAGTCCAATTTTGTTAAACATGTTTGAAACATGAGTGTGAGGTCGTGATATTGTATAATTCATGAGTAGTGTTTATAAATGAAATATGTGATGAATTATGACATAATATGTTGCCTTGAGATTATAATATTGTTATTGAGATTGAGTAAAAGTGTAAAGTAGAACATGTGTTGAATTGTGAGATACGTGAAAACATGTGATGGTGGATTGTGACATTATAAGATGTGAAATTGTGAATGAGTTTTGGTTGTGAATAAGTGTGTGATTAACTCTTGATGTGACATTATTTGTGTTGTAAGTTGTAAATTGTACAATAACCCGACCAGTGTTATTTTGAGAAAAGTGTAAATGCGCAGTGTTAAAGAGAAAGTGTAGGTTTCCTATTTAGGAACCAGTGTTAAATTGTAGCGCAATATGTTGTACGTGTTTAACACACGAGTGTGAGGTCATGTGTATTGTATAATTCACGAGCAGTGTTTGTGTGCTAAAATGATTTTAGGGGTTGGACCTAAATCAGGAGGGAGAGGCCCTAACGGACTCTTCGGAGTGTAGGCCTTGGGGGTCACCGGGTTTGAGTGTTCCTTTAAGCCTATACTGATCCCATATGGTTGAAGCATTCTCGCAAAACATCGTGACCCTGACTAGTCTCCCTATGATCTTACTTAGTGAGAGTGACCTGACAAACCCATTGTGTGGTGTGTCTTGTTATGTACTCCTAAGTGCCCCGGTGTGGTTTTTCATTGACATGGTACCACATTGCATATAGGCTTGAGTCTTAGCATAACTGTCTCATACGCTTGCTAATTGTGTATATGAAATTGACGTGTTATTATGTCTTGATCAGAGCGTGTGATTCTTATGTAATGTGATTGATGATTGAAAAGTGAACTTTGAATGATGAAGTGGTGGAATTACGTGAATTATGTGTAAGTAAGTTTTATTTGGTTTATATGATATGTATATCTAGTTGTCTTGTTTCTCTATTAGTTAGGAATGTGATAACTCACTCCCCGTGTATTGTTTATGTTTGGATCCTGTGATGATCTTGAACTTTGTGTTCGAGGGAGCAGATGACTAGGTGAATTGCTTTAAGGAATATTGTGCTAAAGGACGTCAAGACACGACGCTCTGATAGGATGTGGCATTGGGGTATAGGGTTTTATATTAATTGTATAAAGTCTTAGATAGTCTTGTTTGAACCGAGATGACTTTATTATATGATGTAGAATAAATTGAATGTGAACCTTTTATCCCTTTGAAAGGCTTGTATTTAAAAATGTAAAAAAAAAACTTTTAATTAATATTTGAATTTTTATTCCTTTGTTAGTATATATGTGAGGGGTAGAGGGTGTCACATAGGTGGCCTTGTTCATGCTCGTGCGCTTAGCGCAGATCTGGATCGCTTAGCGCGCATAAGTGGATTTTGGCTAAGCACGCTTGTTTCGCTTAGCAGATGAGCTGAAGCGGTGCGCTTGATGACCTGGAGCAGTGCGTTTAGCGAACTTGACAGCTCATCTTCTTCTGGATTCTTCCTTGTGCTTAGCCACTGAAGGTTGTGCTTAGCGAATTCTCACTAAGCCAGCAGCTTGGCTTAGCGAAAGAGTGAAAAATAATACTTTGCCAAAGTTGCCTATTTAACCTCAAATTGAGAGAAATTGATTATTAAACGCACAAAACAAAACTATAAATTATCTATTACCTATATTTAACAAAAAGTACTTATAGTATTACAAAACAACCATAAATTGGGAAAGTTTGATACAATATACACAGGTTTTATACACAAAAGTTAGTCGTATTCATCGACTAACCACTACTAAAAAAATGAGTTTTAACATCGCCCTATTAACACCGGTTATTTGAAAACCGATGTCGTTAAGCACTTACAACATCGGTTTTCAAAATAACTGATGTTAAAACTAAATTTAGTGTGATTTTAACATCGGTTATTCAAAAAACCGATGTTGTAAGTGCTTAACGACATCGGTTTTCAAATAACCGATGTTAAAATAATTCAGTTTTAACATCGGTCATTTAAAAACCGATGTCCTTAAGCACTTACAACATCATTTTTCAAATAACCGATGTTAAAATCACACTAAATTCAGTTTTAACATCAGGTATTTGAAAGCCGATGTTATAAGTGCTTAACGACATCAATTTTTAAATAACCGATGTTAATATAAACTCTTTTTTTAATTATTTATATATTTTTTAAAAAAATCATATATTGAGTTATTAATTATATTTTAATTTAAAAAATATAATAATTAATTAACAATAATAAATTCAAAAGGTAAACATTTAAAAATTAAACTAAATTTTTAAAATAAATTTCGTAATTTTAATTTTATTATTTCATGATTATAATTTAAATATAACACACATTTATATAAATTATTTGATATTAGTTCATTTGAAAATTAAGAAAAAATTGTTTGATATTAGTTCATTTGAAAATTTTAAAAAAAAACTATTTTTAATAATAGAGTTTAACTTTTATAGAATGTTGGTAAAAACAATTATATCGTAAAAAAATTAAAATTTGTTATTAATATATTTTATTTAATTATTATAAAAATAAAAGAAAATTAGTTTTTTTCTTCTTAAAAAGGTAAATGGAGAATATTTTTTTAAAATTCTATGAAATCCTACTATATTTATATTATCAGATTATCTTTAAATTTAAAGTAAATTAAAATATTTGTATATATTACTTTGATTTATTAAAAATATATGTTACAGTGGTTTCATTTAAATAATTTAATAATTATAGTTATGCCGTATATATGTAGGATTTTAAAAAATGATATTATAATTATTTTTAAGCAAATTTTTTTAGAACAAAAATAAAAATATTTTCATGAGACACGAAAATTATGTTTTAAGTCTTTAAATTTGAGTTAATTATAATCGACATGTAATTTATTTTTATTACATTTGTCATTTTTTTATTATTTTTAACCTATTTTTTTAATTATGTGAATTTTTTATTAATAAATTTAATAAAAAAATTATTTAGGAAAGAAGAAACAAAGAAAAAAGATTATATTTAAATAGTGATGAATTTTGAGTAAAGATAATTAATAATTGATATATTAGATTTTTAAGTCTCACATCTCCTCAAACTTTTTATATGAGATATGAATTGATTTGATAGTATTTTAAGTTCAGTTATAATTTGATTTCTCTAAAAAAAATTACAGTCATGGAGAATGTTTTGTTTTATTTTTACTAATTGGAGAATGAGTAGAAGATTAAAAAAACTGTATTTTACACTGATTATTATTTATTGTGGAATTAAAAAGTATACGGGTTACTCAATTTTTAAGCTTTCCGTTCACTTAAGAAAAAATGAACTCAATTTCCTTTTTAGATTATTTTTCTTAATTGACTAATCTTTGAGATATGATCTTTTTTTCTTTCTTTTTGAGAGGAGAGGTATGATCTTCTAATGATATATAATTAGAAAATTTTATTTTCCATTAATCTATCCGCAATTTATTAATATAAATTATTTTTTATTGTATGTGTTACTATTGTATTATAAATTAAATTTTAATATTTTAAGAAACAGGTATTATAAGACTATTAAAAAATTAGTTGTGCATATGTTACATGGCTATCATCATACTAATATTCTTTAAGGCAAAAAAAGAAAATTGATTATCTAATAATTAGAAAGTTAATGAAATATAACGCATAAAAGGTAAAATTATCATTAACAAAGTCAAAAAAAGAAAATTGATTATCGAATAATTAGAAAGTTAATGAAATATAACGCAAAAAAGGTAAAATTATCATTACTTTTATAATTTTTAAAAAGTAGGAGATAAAAACTGATTATATAATAACTAAATTTGATAAAATGTATTGAGATAAGATTTCTTAAAAAAATACTATTGATTTTATAATTTAAAAAAAAAACATTGTTGAGAGATAAAAACTAATTACATAATAATTTAAATTTTAAAAATATAAAATTCAGTTTCAAATTAGATTTACTTAATAAAAAAACTAAATTTTTATGCAAGTGCATGAATGACGGAGAAGATGAAACTCCATATGTATTGTGAAATTATTATTTTTTAAGGCTAGGCCAAGGATTCTCGAAGGTAATTAAGTTTAAATGTTTAACCTCAAAGTTAGGCATACACAATACAACAACGTGTGCGTGAGTGAGTAAGTCTGTCCCCCATTTCTTTCAAATTAAAACCCTAGCTAGGTTCAAGACATCTTTGCCCGCGTGATCTCCCTTGTGAACCGCCTTCAAGACATTTTTGCCCACGTCGAAAGCCAATCCACCATCGACCTCCCCCAAGTCACCGTCGTCGGCAGCCGGAGCAGCGGCAAGTCCAGCGTCCTCGAAGCCTTCGTTGGTCGTGACTTCCTCCCCCGCGGCAACGACATCTGCACACGCCGCCCCCTCGTCCTCCAGCTCGTCTAGACCAAGCGCAAGCCCAACCTCGACTATAATGACGAGTACGACGTGTTCCTCCACCTCCCCGACCGGAAATTCCATGATTTCTCTGAGATTCGCAGGGAAATTCAGGTCTTTCCGCTTCCCTACTCCTTAAACTTCTCATGTTTAGCTTTTACTCGTGCTTGTTTGTTTTGCTTGCGTTTACTGTGTATTCAACACTACTTTCCCTATTGTGGATGGGAGAAAAGAATCCTTAGCCTCGATTGGGCAAATGTGTCGTCTAAAACTATTTCTGCTATGTATTATATTATAGTATGACATACTATATATCAATTGGAACTAGAGGTAAACCAGCCTACCCGGTCCACTTACGGGCTATAATATAACAGGTTTAAACATTATCTCTAATGATAAAGAAACTGTAAATATAATAAAATAACGTAACACAATTTTCTATTTTTTTTTTCTAAAAATAAGTATAAAAATATCTTTTAAATATTAAATACCGGCCTAAATTAGTCCAAGGATAATAAGACTGAGAGTTTTTTTGTGTCCAAGGATAATGATATATTGGCTCGTAATCACTTGCCTGTTATAGTTAGGGGCACTAATTACTATATCCAGGTTGGGATTTTGAATCATGCTTCATGTATTCTTTGTATCTCATTATGTTCTTCATTTTATTTATTTAAATTTCTACCAGTGTATAAAAAATCTTTACACTATCAGTGTATTTAAGTTAATTTCATATAATAGTATAAAGCATGTATAAATATGCCTATTATTGTAAGTCTTGTGATTTTATAGTTCTTACGTGTTGTACGTATATTAGAATTTAGAAGCAATATGGACTTTCAATTCATTTCTAAACATCTAAAATTATATGGAATGCCTAACTGGGGATGACATGTCTACACGTGTTTTTTGGGTTTCAGATAAATCAATATATTAATTTGTACAATGGCACTAGTGTTCTTCCTAGCAATATTTTTCAAGGAAAGGCAGTAGAGGTTTGTTTTCTTCTTTAGCACTCATTGATCAATTGGAAATTCAATAGTCTCTTTTCCCTTTGTCCATAAATATATACTTTGATATACCTCAAGTTATTGCCTTATAAGTGATTGCTTCACAATTCACTAATCAAGCTTCCTCACTATTTCCATTTTATTCTGTTGGTGGAAAATTGTTGTGGGCATCAAGTGGATTAATAATGGAAGAAGGATATTTAATTCATGTTTTATTGCAGTATGTCTGTTGATTCTTTTTTCCATTTTAAATAATATTGGTCTTGCTTGTGGTAGGGCAGAAGTGGGGTCAAGTTGATAACTTAAGATGTGATTGTTGTTTTATATGTGTGGATGCATTTCTCCCTGTACTGGACATATATGTAGAGCAGAGGGTAGATTGCATGATGCATGAGGGATTACTCAATGAAGTCTATGACATTTATAACTTGAATGCAGTTTATACTAGAGGTTTGCGGCAAGCCATTGTTTTAATCTTTATATAAGTTTTCTTTTCTTTTCTTTTATTTCTTATATTTAACAAAAATCATTTCAATTTAAGATCTTCATAAGTTTTTGGTGTCTAGTAGGAACCATTGACATGCCATAAGTCTGTTAGTCAACTTATTCATATCAATTGTGATGGTCAGTCTATTAGAGTGAATAATCAATTTCAATGTCCATGATTTCTTATTTGAACTACTCAATTATGCAGATGGACTACATAAACACTTCCACCCAAATTTACATATCAACATCGGTTATTTAAATAACTGATGTTGATATTTAAATTTATAACTTTTTTTCAAAATTCTTATCATATAACATCGGCTATTTAAATAACCGATGTTGTATTTATTAGTTAACATCGGTTTTGAAAAACGGATGTTAACGATATTACTTTTAACATCGGTATTTTCAACATTGGTTAGTAAACCGATGTTGAAAGTCTTAAATAACCGATGTAAAAACCTTATTTCCTAGTAGTGAACAATTCACATCTTCAGTTAATGAGAACAGAAAACTAGGTGTTAAGCTAAGATTTTTCCTTTCGTTCCTTTTCTAAAGACAACCAAGTCATTCACTCATTTTAAAAGTTAAATAATGTATTTTTATAAGATAAATTGATAAAGGAAAATCCAATTAATGATACCTTTAGATTTGATGAATGCACTATTTTTAATGGGAAAAACAAAAACCTTACATATTGATACGTGTTGAACAATGAACTATATATGTATTTAATTTAACTTCACCTATCAATCTTAGTAATCAGTGAACATAATCTCACTCGCTCTCTCTACTTGAAGGGAAAAAGGTTGGAAGTGAAACTAACATTCAAAATACCAAGTTGTCAAATTATAGCAAAAAGAAATTTATAACAAACTTATATGAGATATGATAACTGAAAATGACAAGAGCACTTTCAACCCGAATCATTTTGCTCCCCCTCAATTTTACAAAATCTTCCAAACATTTCCCATAAGTAAAAAAAAAAAACCCAAAAGGATTGTTAATTTTAGTGCAAATATCCTATTGGCCACGAATACATGAAGCAGAATCAGAAATGAGGAGCTTATATAGCAGAATCAGTAGCATATCACAACAACAAATACATACTAAAACCTGATGATAAAAGTGAAAGAATGGAACTTGCAAGTGCTTTTTATTTCTGAAAAGGGTCTTAGCAACCAAATGAAGCAGGGCATAAACTAGGTTCCAGCTTCCAATTTAAGCATGGGATGGAAATGAAATGAGAGAGTTTGGCTTCACATGCAGCTTCAGATGTAGCACAAGGAATAGTACAATACAACAATGGCATCACAGAGAAAAACAAATTTGATAAAGAACAAAATGGTCCCAAAATTCTAATAATGTGCATGTGTAGAAAGAACAGTGGCCTCAAAAGCAAGAACAAAATATTATTACAGATTACTAAGTGCTTAAAGAGTGAGTGAGAGAGAGAGGCAGAGAGACAAAATGAGATAAAAATGAAGAACTTACAACTGCAAATTGAAAGCGTGCTGCCATTATTGAGAGAGAGAATCACAAAAACGATGAAGTGAAGACTCAGATTGAGACGTGCAACGGAGTGAGTAAAGCTCTGAATGAACAAAAATTGTTTGGTAATGTTAGCAATAGTAACTCCTTGGAGAACGTACCAATAGTAGGTGGCTTGAGTTCTCCTGTAGCATATTTACCCATAACACCACTACACCTGTTAATGCATGACAATTTTCATCAACTTAAGCAAAAGTTTACTTGGACCCCAAGAGAAAACAAGATAACTAAACCATTTGATTCAACCATATTGATATAATCAAACATTTTATACTACAATTACAAGAGAATCAAACCATAAGAATTACAGACTAAAATCACATAATGAATATTGCTCCAATGCATGCTATTGACAAAAAAAAATGATATTGATGAGCCATGAGCTTGGTTATGCTACACTCTGTTCTATTCTAGGTTAATCCTTTGAAACACCAATAAACTGAGGTTCATAACTTAACAAAAACGCAAGTGGTGGTTTACTTTATGTTATAGTCATTTAGAAAAAAAGGTTTTAGTATGTATATGGGCTTGGCTCAACTACAATTTACTCATATGTCGTTCTCTCTTTACGATTCTCTATCTCCAACTATCTCTCTACACTTTGGTTTCCAAAACTTATAATTTATGAGTCAATAGATATAATTGGGTTTAAGCGAAGGTAAACCTTTAACAGAAATAGCTTCCCCATGAAATTCCCTAGAAGTTGCAAGCAGAATTAAAACGTACATAGCATTACTAATATCATCTATCTAAATCGAAAGAAGCAAAACCATACATGACTTTGTAGGCATAATGAAAAATACTCACCACGAAAATAGTCTGTTGTAATGCCTAAAGGTGCAGCTCGTAATATATCAGTAATCCAAGGGGACAAGGGTCTTATAGGTTTCTTCTCCTGCTACATCAAAGAATTATGGCCAGACTCCCTATCTACAGAATCATTAGTCGTTGCATGACTGTTGCCACTACTTCCTTGTGGTTCACAGT
Source organism: Glycine soja (assembly GCF_004193775.1). Taxonomy (NCBI): domain Eukaryota; kingdom Viridiplantae; phylum Streptophyta; class Magnoliopsida; order Fabales; family Fabaceae; genus Glycine; species Glycine soja. Next base: position 9,404,385 of record NC_041017.1, read on the forward strand.
ATTGCCTTTCCATTTTATATATCGGGCGATTGTAATGAGTTAAAATACGCAAAATTTCACCACATGCCATAGCCCACAGTATTGCTTATCCACAGGAACCTGAAACACATTGCATGCCACATCATCACAACCAAAACAACTTAGGATTCAGATTTCAGACAAAAACCATGATTCACTAACGGTAGGTGTAGCAGCACATTTGGTGAGAGGAAAGAGTTGTGTCCCAGGTCCTCCTCCCAATATGATGGAAACAACATTTTTTGGATCATCTCTTCTCAGAATGGAAGGCACTTGCAAGGTAACCACACCAAATGAAAAAACAAATGCAACCACATAAAGTAAAAGACCAACAAGTAGAAGGTGGATCCCAAAATCAAGTTCAGCTTACCAATGATTCTTTAGCATTGTTTGATGTGAGAACAACACAACAACACCATGTTTCACCCTCTTGTGGCTTGTAGAACGTATAGCCAACTGATTCATGACCAAGACACTGTTGTTGAAGCCACCTTTTATTCTTTCTCCAAGAAAGCCTTTCTCAGAGTTTGCTAAATGGGTATTAACTTTCAGGATCACACAAGCAGAAGCCATTGTAGTGACCTGACCTCACCTCACTGCTAAGAAAATGGTGATGGATCAAATGTTCAGAGTCCTTGCAAACTGCAAATATTAATTTTACAGGTTTTATACCAATCCATCAATAAAAAAAATGAAATTAAAATTATACAAAGAATAGAATATTAAGAGGTGATAGTGAATTGATAACATCCTGCTTGCACATGCCCACCCAAAAACTATGCTCTTTTTGCAATAACTATGTTGCAGCAGCAATAGAAAGAACATTAATTCTCTTATCATTGGTTGGTTGATCACAAAAATACAATAGAGGAAATAATTGTCTTTGTCTGTACACCTGGAATCTCTCCTAAGTCCTAACCAATGTATGTATATTACTTCAGAGGCCATCTAAACTTGAGAAGGCTCTTTGGATAAAGACGAGGAGGAGAAGTCTGCATCATAGCTCCAAAGGTACTTTAGCTCACCTCTTTTGCATCCCAATACCATAGTCATGGAACCAGGTACAACAATGCAGGTTGTCCATACTCCTGTCCATAATTGGATATCTGACAAGCTATATAAATGCACACCTCACCTGATCTAAAGCATAAAACTAGTTACCTTACCTAGTGTACATGGAACTAGGTACAACAATGCAGGTTGTCCATGACCGTTCATCATATATAGTTTCAGATATGTGAAGAAGAGGCTTGAAACATAAAAGTGTCCTCATTCAAGACCTTATAGAACAACAATAATAATAATACATTTAAACATAGTAGTATTACACAACAACTTACCAAAACCATAGCCAATTACCAACCAAAGAAAATATCTACTTGCGACCCCCTTCTTATTACCTTTGTCGAATATGAGACAATCAAAAACCATAACAATGGATCTTCTCAAGTGTACATTAAAAAGAAGAAGAAAAACACACAAAGGAAATATTGAAAACAAGTGTTATCTTCAAAGAAGTTTATAAAATCTTCCATTTATTCAAGTTTTTTTTTTTGACAAAATAAGGAATTCAATACCTACGAGCAAAGGAAACAAGCAAACCAAGAAAGAGAATATCTCTAAATCCAATCATATCATAGCCACCCCAAGGATCAGAAAGACGAGGAAATCTCAAAAGCATAGGAATTGCTTCACCACCGGCCTTGTCACCACTTTAGGAAGTAGGTTCTAATATCATTTCATGAACCAACTCTCCAAATGCAAAGCTCTTAGGTGTAAGCATGTGATTGGCTTTACTATGTCTGTTGACAAGGATTGATTGCACATGTTTCTCCTTTTTTTTTCCTCCTTCAAAATGCTATAAGTTTGCAAGTAATTTTACATGGTAGTCAATATTATTTTACAAGGCTGAAAGTTATTCAAAGAAGATGGAAAATACAATAAGCAGAGTAAAATCAATCCTTGTGGGTTGTGACAATGTGGACAACAAATTGAGACAAATATTTGATTTGACTGAGGATGAAGCCAACTTCAGCTTGAAACATGTACATAGTGCATTCTTGTATAAACTTAATGTTCAAACAATGCCAAAAGAGTCATCACTGCCTGCCACTGAAACTAATTGTAGAATATTTCAAATCCTCGCATAATGACGAAAAGGCGGACGAAGAAAAGTTTATTGATTCTTCATTGCACCATTATGTTATTTTCTCTAATAATGTGCTTGCAGCTTCAGTAGTTATCAATTGAACTGTATTTCATGCTAAAGTATGTTATGCTTCTAGTCATGCACTACTAATTTGATAGAGGTTGAGTTTTAGGGGTGATCGAGGTCGTACCCGAATCAAATAAACATGAAAATGCAGTAACTAGGAAGTGATCCTAGGTCGTTTCCCAACGAGCAGTGACAAGCCAAATATTCATAATATACTTGCAGTAACAGTAACGATTGGGGGGGGGGGGTTGGTTGTTTGGTAATTAAAGAGCAGAACAAGTAAACTGGAATACAAAACTACTAATATTAAAAACGGGTTGTTTCCTCTGATTTAGAAGCCATTCTCTTATCCTGGGTTATGGAGAATTCGTCCCTAACAGTCAACCACTTAATCCAACCCTATTTCAATTTACTAAGCGAAAATCAACTTAGGGTTTTCAATACGTGATTAGGAACCACATACACCAGTTAGCCCTTCATCCATTAAGCATGAACGCAAGTTAGGCTCAGAGGCAATTAATCGAACACGAAGCGTGCACTGATTAATATTCACGAAATTGGGATAACTGGTGAAGGGAAAACTGCCAGGAAACCACATTACAAGCGAAACCTCAAAGAGAGTTGGGCTTCGTCCTCAAAAGGAAACAACACCAGAAAGTCTAGCCTTCCATGGATTCAAACAGAAAACGCAAATGAAACATGAAGCAGAAACATAAATGAACAGAAACGTAAATGAACAGAAACATAAATGAGACAGAAACGTAAATGAAAGTAGAAGAAGAAGTAAGAATGAACTCGTAATTAGAAGCAGAAAACGGAAATTTGCATTAAGAACGAAAACCGTAACAAGGGAACAGAAAAACGTGAAAACCTAAAACCAAAGCTCTGAATAATGAAAATAGCATAACAGAATGCCTTGCACGAATCCCAAGGCTGCTATTTAAAAAGAGTCACTCAAAGTCACTGGGCCCTATTACAATACTCTGGCCCAAAACGAAATAAACACTGAACAACATGAAATAAAATTGCGAAATTTCCTAATTAGAAATTAACTAAGGTAAGTGCTGCTTTATTTGCCCTCTTCAAGTCCATAACCAAAATCCGGATTAAGCCCAATGTTTCATTAATTCCTGAAATTAGATTAAAAACATCAAATTAGCTAAATGAGCCCAAATAATAAAACTGCCTGATTAATTAACAATTAAGACCAATCAGTAATTAAAATGGTGCAAAAAGGGTTTAGAAAATAGAAGAAAATGATGGCACGTCAAGGGGCTATAATAATCATTTACTTGTTGCCGCACAATGTTTTAGGAAAGTTCAAATCTGGTTTTTCATGTTTTGACTGATGGAGAAAATTTTATGCAATCAAGGTCTGGTTCTTGAGAAATCATTATAAGGAAGGTGTTGTTCAAGTGTTGAATGTTGAGTTGGACAGCCAAAAGGAAAATCCATTGCTTTTATCCTTGCCTGAGGAGTTCCACATTTCATTTTGTGATAATCCATCCACGAACCGGATTAGAACGAAATACCTTTCAATTTTTTCTGAGTCACACTATTTACTTCCTCATTTATTCAACAATTTTAATAAAGTTGTGGTTCTCGAGGATGATGTTGTTATCCAACAAGACTTATTTGCCTTGTGGAATATAATTTGGGACACAAAGTTAACAGTGCAGTGCAGTTCTGCTCGGTAAAGTTGGGTAAACTGAAAAGTTATCTGGGTGAGAAAGGTTTCAGTCAGAATTCCTATGCTTGGTTGTCAGGGTTAAACATAATTGACCTGGTGAGGTGGAGAGAGCTTGGTCTTACTCAAACTTACAGAAAGTTGATAAAAGAGGTAAGTAACTAAGTTCACTATAATCGCAATACAATGTTTTTTTGGAATTGGAAATAAAGGTATTGAGATAATCTTGATGAATATAGTTAGTATCAATAGGGGGTCAAATTTTGGCCAAGCTCAATGGATTCAGTGGTTCAACCAAATAAACCAATAAAATGAGTTATTTGGGCTAACAAAATTTACTTATAAACTTATTTTGCCCTGACTGATTGTCGTTGCCCTGATTTTGCCTAGCTCAACTTCCAACGTGCCTGACTCACAGACTCAAATGCCAAAATCAACTATTAATCATTTGGGCCTACCTGGTTTAGAATTTAGATTGGCCTCTAACTTAGGATAGCTTTTTAGTGGTTTATGATTGAAGACAACAAGTTAGATGAAGTTAGTTTTAAAAAAGTTGACATGCAAAGGTCGGTCGATTTTAACTTTTGCAAGAAGTTTGATGGAATTTGTTTCCTTAGTATACTTTATTTTTCAATTATTTTCTACAATTGCTTATCATGAAGTTTATCCAAACTAACCCTAGAATTAATATGTTTATTCTTTTGAATTTCAATGAAATATCATTTAAAACAAATATATATCTATTTTAAGTTACAATTCTATTGAATTTTTTTTACAAGTTATTTAAATAAATCATTTGGAAATTTGTATGTTTTGGTCCCTTTTACATTTTCTGATTTTTCTATTTCCTTGTGTAGTTTACCATGCAGGAAGGATCTATTGAGGGTATTGCATGGCGAGCAAGCTTGCTAACCTTTGAGAATGAAATATATCCACTCAATGAGTCATGGGTTGTGTCTGGACTGGGCCATGATTATACAATTGATACTCAACCCATTAACACTGCTTCGGTGCTACACTATAATGGGAAAATGAAACCTTGGCTTGATCTAGGAATTCCTCAGTATAAAAGCTATTGGAAGAAGTTTCTGAACAAAGAAGATCAGCTCTTAAGTGAATGCAATGTAAATTCATAATAAGTTATAGTTCCTGCATAAGCTTGCATTTTTGGAAAATTCTAGGGTTCAACTCTTAAACAAGAGGATGCTTGTGCTTTGGGTGCTCAATTTTCTACTCTAGTTTTCAAAGGGGTTTTGTGGAAGAATCAATGGTGGACCAGTGGTGATGAGTTTAACACACCAGTTATCAAAATTAATCAGTGAATAAGGAACCTGGAAAATTCCATGCATTTCTGGCAAAAGGATCAAGAAGTCTTAGTAGCCTCACAGTTTTCAAGATAGCGAACATATCTAAGATGAGGATATATGTCATATAAGCCTAGCTTATTATAAATGTAGCCAACACAAGCCTCTAAAGGACATAGTGAACATGTCAGTCAATAGATCACTACAGTTGATAAAATCATTTGTGATTTTCCCAAAAAGGACCTTCTCTCTGACAAAGTAACAATCTATCTCTATGTATTTCATTCATTCATGGAAGAATAGATTTGATGCCATGTGAAGTGCAGCTTGATTGTCACAGTCTCACATATTTCCATATCCTAAGTGTCTCTTAAATTTAGCTATTGGAGCAGTTCCCTAAGCCATATAAGCTCACACACAGTTGCTACCATAGCATGATATTCAACTTACACACTACATCTGGCAACTATTTTTGCTTCTTGCTCCTCCATGAAATCAAATTTCCTCCTATAAGAAGACAATATCCAGAAGTGGATCATCTATCTAATGATCCCTGCCCAGTCAACATTCGGGTAACAAGTGATTTTGGAATTGCCTTCATCTTCATATTGTTCTCCTCATCCTAGTGCATATTTTATGTATCCAAGAGTACATATAATAGCATCTCAATGGCAAAGGGAAAATGGCTCATAGTGGCATAGGTATTGTTCAACTAAGAAAAAGAAGCTTGCTATGGTAGAGAGATCTAGGGAAAAAAACCCTACACTGTAGATACCATATAGAAGAAGAAATATATTTTTACTATCTAGGTTTTTGAGGTAGGCATTTTGAATGCTACATACATATATGCTAAAATCACCTGTCTAGTTCCAGTATACTAATTTGTGTGGATTACCATGCTGGATGCCAAGAACAAGGAAATTGAGAACATATTGACAATATTTAAGTTGAAACTAACAACAAATTACCAAGACAATTATATTGCTAACAAGATACACTTCACAACCCGGTTTTAAGCAAAACAATCAGCAAATCAAGTTGTTTCCACTTAAGTACGTAGATATAAGTTAAACTCATACCTCACTGCCATTCAGGATCTACAATTACAAATGCCGATGACCCTTCAAAGCATACTCTTGTTTTCTACAGCAAAAAGAAGAGAAAGAAGGATATGAACACAATTAAAAGAAAACATAACAATATATTGAGGGAAAAGAAACATTCGATGAGAAGAACTACAAAAATGCAGGATCGAAATGTAGCATGCTTATGTTGGGGAACAAACACCACACTTATATACGCAGGATGGAATTCACAATGCCTATTCAAGGTTGCTAATTGCCAGGGCACACCTTACCTTCGGACACCAAAGAGCTTCGAACACGACAAAGCTGAAGGCGACAAAGCTTAGGGCACAAAGTCACTGAGTGTTCCACAATACGGTATGACCATGACACCGGCCCGGCACGGGACACACTATTGACGGAGTGCAATGGAAAAAGGCACGACGATGTCACTCACGAGTTTGACCTAAGGGTAAGTCGTATGTTAGTCATGGCTGCTGCTAGCTTCACCTAGCTATGACGCAAGTGATGAAGGATATCAATGCAAACCATGATGGTCCTTTGTGTAGAACTGTAACATCCCAATTTTCGTAAACTAGATTAAAAAGAATTGTTATTTATAAATAAATAGAATTTTAAAAATAATGATGAGATTTTATAAATAAATAAATAAGGAGATATAATTATTAATTAAAATAATGATTTGAGAGAAAATAAAAAAGGTATTTTATTTATTTGTTTGATAGAGAATAAAATAAAGTTTGTTTTTATAAAATAATAAATAAATAAATAAATAAATAGAGTAAATAATAGGTCGAAAATGCCCCTAGCTATAAATAGCAACATGATAGGTCAGTTTTCAGACTGACTCCTGAGCCTCCTCTGCCTCACAATTTCGTTTTTTCTCTCTTCTCCCAAAACCCTCTCTTTTTCCTGCATGCCATCTAACCTGTCTTAGAAAAATGATGATTTCGGACTCATTCACCATTGAATCGTCGTGAAATTTGAGCACAATGTTTGCAACCCAATTCCAAGCATTCTCACCGTTGGGAATTTTGATATTATGTCTGAGCTAAGAGAAATACCCCTCACATTGTAGCATTTTCCTTTCCCGCAGAAACTCAGAGCTGTCTAGGAAAAACTACAATACCGATTTTGTTAACCGTTGGATTTTCATGAAATATGGATATGTTGTTTGAAATTCAGTTTAACACGCTTTCACCGTTGGGATTTTTGAGATAATATTTTTGGAAGGAGAAAAATAAATCGCATGATGACAGTACAAGTGGAGGCTTCAATCCCTTCTCTATCTCTTTGACGTTTGGAAATTCTATCGGAACAGTTAGAGGAAAAAAAATTGGAGGAATCTCAGGGAACCGCTAGAGATGCTGCTATTGTTGGCTGAAGACACGTGAGCCCGCTTAGAGGTAAGGGATGAGTTATTCACAATTGGGAATTAGTGAGAACATGTGTAGGGATCCTTAGAAATATTAATTGGAATGGGTTTTGGGGTGTTTTTGCAATTTTCATTTTATCTTTATAATTATTACAGTGAATTATATATGTTTAACATACCAATTGTTGTGAAATTGATATGCTATTGTGTTGAGCGTGAACCCTATAAATCGAGTACTTTTTCTAATTAATATGAATTGATGAAATAAAGTAAGGAGAAATTTAGAGAGATATTGATTTTGTATTTTCTCTTTTTCTTGCTGTTTAGGTTTTTATATATAATTTAAAAAATTAATATCATAATTGAAATTGACCAAAGTGTTCATATAATTATTTAGAATTTGTGCATTGAAAGCTTACTTTGTAACTTGTGATTCAATATGATGTATGCTAGTTTATATATAGAGAGAGGTAGTTATTTATATTAATAATTTATGTAAATAATATTGTAGAGTGTTATAGTATGATTCCAAAAATTATTAAGTGTTGGAGTTTGAGAATATTATGGTTAAATTTGATGAACATGTGTATGTTGTACCTTATGAATATCATTGGGAATGTTATGAGATGATTGATGTGATGTTATGAGATGTTAAAGTGTGGACATGATATTCGATTGTGAATAAGTGGATGTGTTAACACTTGATGTTACATTAATTATATCGTGAGTTATGAATTATACAATAGCCCGACCAGTGTTTATGCGTAGTGTTAAAGAGAAAGTGTATGTTCCTAGTTAGGAACCAGTGTTAAATTGTAGCGCAATTGTGTTAAACATGTTTGAAACATGAGTGTGAGGTCGTGGTATTGTATAATTCATGAGCAGTGCTTATAAATAAAATATGTGATGAATTATGGAATGATATGTTGCCTTGAGATTATAATATTGTTATTGAGATTGAGTAAAAGTGTAAAGTAGAACAGGTGTTGAATTGTGAAATACGTGAAAACATGTGATGGTGGATTGTGACATTATGAGATGTGAAATTGTGAATGAGTTTTGGTTGTGAATAAGTGTGTGATTAACTCTTGATGCGACATTATTTGTGTTGTAAGCTTTGAATTGTACAATAACCCGACCAGTGTTATCTTGAGAAAAGTGCAAATGCGCAGTGTTAAAGAGAAAGTGTAGGTTTCCTATTTAGGAACCAGTGTTAAAGAGAAAGTGTATGTTCTTATTTAGGAACCAACGTTAAATTGTAGCGCAATATGTTGTACGTGCTTAAGACACGAGTGTGAGGTCGTGGATATTGTATAATTCACTAGCAGTGTCTGTGTGCTAAAATGATTTTAGGGGTTGGACCTAAATCAGGAGGGAGAGGCCCTGACGGATTCTTCGGAGTGTAGGCCTTGGGGGTCACCGGGTTTGACTGCTCCTTTAAGCCTATGCTGATCCCATATGGTTGGAGCATTCTCGCAAAATATCGTGACCCTGACTGATCTCCCTATAATCTTACTTAGTGAGAGTGACCTGGCAAACCCATTGTGTGGTGTGTCTTGTTATGTACTCCAAAGCGCCCTAGGGTGGTTTTTCACTGACATGGTACCACATTGCATGTAGGCTTGAGTCTTAGCATAATTGTCTCATGCGCTTGCTAATTGTTTATTATGAAATTGAGGTGTTATTATGTCTTGATCAGAACGTGTGATTCTTGTGTAATGCGATTGATGATTGAAAAGTGTGATTGATGGATGAAAAGTGAATTTTGAATAACAAAGTGATGAAATAATGTGAGATATGCTAAGTAAATTGTATTTGGCTACTATATGTTGTTTTGTTTCTCTCTAGTAGTTAGGAATGTGATAACTCAC